>NW_027494739.1:0-260636 GCF_021521415.1 Bidens hawaiensis
AGTATTATACGCGTTGCACTTTTATTCACTTAGCTATGGTTTTGTCCAAATGGGTTTTCCTAGCAAGATTTTTAATGAGACAACACCACAAAGTGTATATAAAGAGTACTATTTTTTTTTCTTTATCACGTGGATAGTCAAGCGGGAGCGTTATGAATATTTATAGGTGACTATCCATATTTTTAACCCCCATATTATCATTTATGTATGTATTAATATTATAACCCTATAAATAAAGGGCTCATGTACTTGATATGATATACTCAATGAAAGAGTTCATTCATTCTCTTTATATTCTCTCTATTATATATATGTGATCTTGCTATTAGGCCGTTGTTTCACAACATTAGAGTTATTCTTGAATTTTATGAAAGGAAATTAAATAAGAATTAATAATCTGAAATCTTTAAATGTTTAAATCAACGTGAATTAATTAATCTAGCTCGAAATAGGTTATCTGGCTCTTAATTTGAGTTAGCTTCTAAGAGATGTAAGTTTGTAAATAGAGATTTCAGAATACCAAGGAACATAACATTTAACGTGTGAGTCAACTCATCTGTAAGAGCCAAATTCTTATCATAAATGACTTAATATTATAAGGAAAAATACACAAAATGTGTATGCCTATCATGATCATCATAATATTATAAGAAAAAATACAAAATAAATGAAAGTCCATTCATTCAGGCAATTTATAGAACACTTGGCGTGCAACCTCAGAAACAAACATACATATTGAAATCTTACCTCGTAAAATAGCCTTGCCTTCTTCCACCTTATGGTCACACCTACATGAGCCAAAACAATCAATAAGAATACTCAATTAGCATCACCAGATAAGGGTTTCCATCAATATATCTATCAATAGTCGAATATAATAGAAAACGTTTTCTAAAATCGATCGAATGATGTTTTATGCTAAACAAATTGACTAAATTTAAGATTTAGGGTTTCAATCAATGTTACAATCGAAGCAAATATTCGCATATTAGATGAAAAAAACATAAACAGATACATACCTCGTTGATTTAAATTGTGAACAATGAATGATGTTTGAATTAAAGGAAATGGAACGACAAAAGGATTAATAGATGTAAATTAGAATTTAGGGTTGGATAAAAGAGTTTTTCTTCAATGAATGGTGATGATGTTTGAAGTTGGGAAAATTTGTCAAGAGAGGTAGACGGAGATTAGGGTTTGTTGAGAAAGAGTGTTTCTTGTTGAGAAAGTTGTTATAACCCATATTGTTGAAGCATGAAATGAATCTGACATGATCCATGACGATGTTTCCACGGATTTTCGAGATGAACGAACCACGTCTTGATCTTCTTCTTCGGTTGCTTGAGACCTGCAATGGTTTTTCGGGGGTGTGGAGGTGACTGCTAAGAAATCTCAAAGATCTCTTGTTTTCAGACACAAAAAAGTGGTGGTGGCTCTTATTGAGCATGACCCCTTAATAAGGAGGTGGAGACCTCCTTATATAGAGAGCCTCATGGCCACCATCATGGTACCCTAATGGGCCTAGCCTAGTTAGGGTTACCTCCACAAAACCCCCTCAGCCCAATAACATTGTATTAGTCCATATAATAAAATAAGCCAAACATAATAAATTCAGGGTCAACCGGGTTTAGTACCATACCCCTACAAGCCCCCCAAGTCCAGCGTTGCTTCTGGGCGCGCAAGCGTCTAGGTGGAGCGCTGGACTTTATGAGGTGTGTTAGGCCATGAGGCGGTTTTTTCCCTTTTCTTCGGCCTTGTCTTTATTGTCTTTGAAGTTTTGGGAGGTTTTCTTCATGATGGTGACATGTTGTGGTCTTTATGATAATGATGGTGCCCTGGCATGAATAAGATATAGCACGCATCATAACAATAGTGGCGCGAGGCCTGATAAAAGGTAGAGCGCGCATCTCGATAATAATGTAACATAACTTGCGCGCGAGGCAGCTTACGAGTTATGAGAATAATAAAGCCTGCGCGCGAGGCGACTTACGGATCTATGAGAATAATAAAGCCTGCGCGCGAGGCGACTTACGATCTATAAGAATAATAAATACTGCGCGCGAGGCGACTTACGAGCTATAAGAATAATAAAGCCTGCGCGCATGGCGACTTACGAGCTATAAGAATAATAAAGCCTGCGCGCGTGGCGACTTACGAGCTATAAGAATAATAAAGCCTGCGCGCGTGGCGACTTACGAGCTATAAGAATAATAAAGCCTGCGTGTGAGGCGACTTATGAGCTATAAGAATAATAAAGCTTGCGCGTGAGGCGACTTACGAGCTATAAGAATAATAAAGCTTGCGCGCGAGGCGACTTATGAGCTATAAGAATAATAAAGCCTGCGCGCGTAGCGACTTACGAGCTATAAGAATAATAAAGCTTGCGTGCGAGGCGACTTATGAGCTATAAGAATAATAAAGCTTGCGCGTGAGGCGACTTATGATCTATAAGAATAATAAAGCTTGCGCGTGAGGCGACTTACGAGCTATAATAATAATGAAGCTTGCGCGAGTTGCGGCTTACGAGCTATAATAATAATGAAGCTTGCGCGTGAGGCGACTTACGAGCTATAAGAATAATAAAGCTTGCGCGCGAGGCGACTTATGAGCTATAAGAATAATAAAGCCTGCGCGCGTGGCGACTTACGAGCTATAAGAATAATAAAGCTTGCGCGCGAGGCGACTTATGAGCTATAAGAATAATAAAGCTTGCGCGTGAGGCGACTTATGAGCTATAAGAATAATAAAGCTTGCGCGTGAGGCGACTTACGAGCTATAATAATAATGAAGCTTGCGCGAGTTGCGGCTTACGAGCTATAATAATAATGAAGCTTGCGCGGGAGGCGACTTACGAGCTATAAGAATAATGAAGCTGGCGCGTGGCCATGTGGGATATTATTAGGCTCCCGCCCTAAGATTCGGATGTCTTCTATTGCGATTAACGTGGTGGTGGTATACCACGACAGTCCCCTAGTTCATTGCTGCTAAATGAGGTTGTCCTTATCCTGATTTGGGATTAGACTACTCATTTGTTATGTCGCTTGCGCATAGGCTCTGGCTTTGTGTTATGCGCCACGCGCAGATGTTGCATGCGCGTGCGCGTAGACTGTGCGTCATGCGACGCGCGCAGATGTTGCATGCGCGTGCGCATAGGCTTTGTGTCATGCGCCACGCGCAGATGTTGCGTGCGCTGATGTGATATGCGTGAGCATGTGATGCGTAAGCATATGTAATATGCGTGAGCATGTGATGCGTAAGCATATGTAATATGCGTGAGCATACGTGATGCGTGAGCATGTGATGCGTAAGCATATGTAATATGCGTGAGCATACGTGATGCGTGAGCATATGATATGCGACTAGCGCTCAAGCATCATGGCGGTGCGCATGTAGAATGGCGGAATGGTTGATCCGCGGTGGCGCGCATGCGACGTGACTTGTGTTAATAGGTTTAATTATTACGGCGCGTTGAGCGGAGCGGAGCCGTGTTTGGTCTTGTATTCGGCGCGAAGCCGTATGGGTTCATGAGGATTCCCAACCTTTAAGTTTGGCGCGTGGCCTTATGGGTTTATGAGGATTCCCAACCTGTTTGGCGCGTGGCCTTATGGGTTTATGAGGATTCCCAACCTTTAAGTTTGGCACGTGGCCTGATGGGTTTATGAGGATTCCCAACCTTTAAGTTTGGCGCTTGGCCTGATGGGTTTATGAGGATTCCCAACCTTTAAGTTTGGCGCTTGGCCTGATGGGTTTATGAGGATTCCCAACCTTTAAGTTTGGCGCTTGGCCTGATGGGTTTATGAGGATTCCCAACCTTTAAGTTTGGCGCTTGGCCTGATGGGTTTATGAGGATTCCCAACCTTTAAGTTTGGCGCGTGGCCTGATGGGTTTATGAGGATTCCCAACCTTTAAGTTTGGCGCGTGGCCTGATGCGCGCATGCACGGCGACGGAGTGGTGACTAGCGAGCGCGCGTGCGTGGCGGAGGTCTCTTGCGCAAAACCCACATGGTGGTTTCCGCGGTGATTTCCACGGGCGCTCACGCATGTCGGCGGAATGGTGACCCGCTGGCGAGCATGCGTGGTGGCAGTCTTCTGCGCAAAACCCACATGGTGGAGGTCTTTTGCGCGAAACCCACATGGTGGTTCCCGCGGCGGCACATGCATGGCTGCGGAGTAAGAATCCGCGGGCGCGCGTACATGGCGGCGGAAGTCTGGTAATTTTTGGATCTGCAATTTAAGTGTTAGATCTGCAATTTTAAACCTAAAATCCAGGTCTGTAATCTAGATCTAGATCTGTAAATCAGATCTAGATAGATCTGAAGCTCGGAGCGGATTTAAAACCATCACAGATCCGGAGACTTGATCATTCGAATCAGGCAGTTTCTTTTTGCACAGATCTGGAAGCCTCTTTTAGATCTATGGATCTTTTTAAGCTTTAATAGAACAAGCCTTGAAGCCTTTTTCTGTAAACTTCCAGATCTGGGTTTTTCCTGGGAGAGATCTGACAGCCGAGACGAAGATCGAAGGGTAGTTCGTTGCCGTCCCACGGATGGCGCCAATGTCGAAGCATGAAATGAATCTGACCTGATCCATGACGATGTTTCCACGGATTTTCGAGATGAACGAACCACGTCTTGATCTTCTTCTTCGGTTGCTTGAGACCTGCAATGGTTTTTCGGGGGTGTGGAGGTGACTGCTAAGAAATCTCAAAGATCTCTTGTTTTCAGACACAAAAAGTGGTGGTGGCTCTTATTGAGCATGACCCCTTAATAAGGAGGGTGGAGACCTCCTTATATAGAGAGCCTTATGGCCACCATCATGGTACCCTAATGGGCCCTAGCCCAGTTAGGGTTACCTCCACAAAACCCCCTCAGCCCAATAACATTGTATTAGTCCATATAATAAAATAAGCCAAACATAATAAATTCAGGGTCGTAAAACCGGGTTTAGTACCATACCCCTACACATATAATGAAAAATGGATCCTGCATGGATTGCTTATAACCCATTTTAGTAATTGGGTTGGAAAAATGCTAAATGGACAAAGTTAGCCCTTTCAATGCCACGTGGCAAAATAACCCATTGTGATAGAAAGTTTTGCTAGGATGTTTAAAATCTTATTCTTTGATTAGATAGGTAGAGGTAGATAAACACACAATACATATTTATACAAATGTTTTCACAATGGTACATGACTTATTTGAGCGTCGAAGTGCCCTAAGACTTAAAGCCCTTGGGCCCTCTTAACTCCTTTTGTATTTGCATCAAGAATCATGACCAATTATGAGAAAACCAATATCGAACATCATCAGAGGAAATCAATAGGAAACAAAAGATGAATGACAAACTAACCCAACTAACATGAATAAACCGTTAATCAGATGATAGATATTGATTTTGGCTTCAATATGTCTTCAACTTCGTTAATGCTTCGCTCCTTGAATGTTTACAGCTGTTCCCTGGTCGAATTTTCAGGTTATGGCTATTACGTTTGTTTTAATATGTATCACTAGGGTTATTTACGCTCCTGGTCTGACACACGGTATTTGGCCAACAAACTGTACACACGTCCTTTGGGTCAAATAACCTCATTTTGAACTTAGCTTGTCAAGAAACTCAAGATTCATATATATTTTGGGTGTCGTAACTCATTTTCTAGTCCGAGACAGGTCCGTTTGAAGAGATGATTCTTTAATGTCGACCATGTTGCTTAGTTTTTGCCTCCAACTTCAGTTTTCATCCAAAATTTTTCACAAACACCGTCCAATCATATAAATTCACAATATGAATGAATAAATACCATATTCTTATAAAATTTGCAACGTAAACCCGCTAAATGTGCTTAATATATATGTATAATTAATATAAGCACATCAAGCAAACACTAAATCAAGTTTATTATTAATCTAGCACCATAGAACCTCAAGAGTTTTGAGGCGCAAAAGCTCAATGGCCATAGGAGTTCCAACAGGCACTAACACTTTGGCGGTTCCGAGCTGGCAGAACCTGTAAGTTGATAAGCCCTTAGTAGAGTCTAAAGGATTGAGCTCAATTGTCGTGCAAAAGTTTTTATTTTGCTTTATAGAACCTTCACTGAAAACATTTTGATATTGCATGACTATATATTGAAAGGTTGCATGAAAATTGATATTTGTGGTAATTGTTGTAAATGGTAGGTTTGCATATGCAACAAATGGTTGTGAGTGGTAACATATACTCGGTGGTAACTACTAAGTAGTAGCATGTTTGCTTGGACTCCCCACTAATGTAACCGATAATTGTAAGTAGTTATAACTGCAATACATTCCACTATTTCACAAAGAGTTGAAATTTTTTCCCAATTGATATGAAGGTTTGTCATGTATATAAGAGAAACTAGTTTTGTTTGCTTTAGATACGAAATTACAACTTTGGTTTCACATGAAATTATTAGCAACTTCGTCATGATATCTAGAGAGTTAGAAATATAAAATATACCAAAAGCATAATAAGTTCCGTCCAGATCAACAACAATGGCATAGACAAATGTGTGACTTTTGTCCATGCCATTGTCCTAACCAACTATAGGATAAACCTTTCTTCTTCTTGTTATTATTATGTAACATTTATCTATGTATCAATTGGGTAAACTATTCATTAAATGTGAAAAAACTAAAACATCACATTGACGAATAACAATTGTCATAATTTCATTTGCAGATTCAAACTTATTTATTCAATCCATAAAATCCAAATCTGCAACACACACAATTTAAATTTGCAACAAATCAATTCTCATGATCATCTCCCTCCCTGTGGTAAGCATCAGGATAAAACTTCCTAAAATTGTTCCCGACCAAACTAATCCCCACGAGGTCATGCGCATTACGAACATCCAACTTATCAGCCGCCAATGCTCCGGTTTCAGACGAACCTCCTCGTGGATCCACATCGCTAATACCCCGGTGCTTTACTATAAGATTCCAAATCACTATCAGAAGTATGAGAAACGTTGACCTTCACCATTGCACTCATAGACGGTGCTTGTCTGGATGCACTATATCCCGACGAATAACTACCACCTAACCCACGGCTTAAATTCGGATATTGATTATAGGAGCTCACTTGATCACCATGGTTCACTTGTGTAAACGAAGGGGGTTTAGTAATATTTGAATCAGCAATATTAACGGTGGGTTCACCTTGCCCGCGATAGGTATAAGTCTCCCATTGAAACTGATTAAACGAATTCCCTCGGCCATGATTCAAGTCCCCCTGTGACGGAGGTTGGTTAGAGACATCGCTGGCTTGGAATTGTTCTTGATCGCATCCGCTCATCCTGCCCGATGCAAGAGATGAAGGTGCGTTGCTGGAAAACATATTTGATTGAGATTGATGGTGCGTTTCACAAGGGAGAGTCAAGAATGATAAACGATAATTAACGCACAACTTATAAATAACTGACTTATATTATAACCAGAAAATATAACTCAAAAAACTGATTACAATATTTTTGGTGGTGATTGTTGTTTGTTGTGTTTGTTGTTGTTGTTGTTATGTTGTTGTGTCTAACACTAACTTTGTACATGTATTTATACTAGTAACCCAACTTGGTCACCAAGCATAATATGTGGTCACCACTCAACTTGGCCACCAAGGTGAACTTGGGCATCAAGGTGAACTTGGCCACCAAGCATATGGAAGAATATTTCATAATATCCCTTAGACTTTAACCGACTTGTTAAAACCTCTTAGGCCCGGTTCACCGACTTGTGACCCGGAATAGAAATTAATCCAACATTCACCCCCTAATTTCTGAATCGGATTAGAAAGGTCTTCAACTCCAAGTAACTCGCGCATCTCCGTGAACTTGATTCTTGCGAGTGCTTTAGTGAGGATATCAGCCCGTTGCTCTTTCCCGCTAATGTGCTCAACATCGACCTCTCCGTCGCTGTAGCAATCTCGGATAAAATGAAAGCGAGACTTTATATGCTTTGTTCGGTTTGTGAAAAGCCGGATTTTTCACAAGGGCTATTGCGGACGTATTATCAACTTTCAACACAACTTTCTGCAACGCTTCTCCAGTCAACTCGCTCAACAACTCTCGGAGCCATACAGCTTGACATGCGGCTGCTGAAGCCGCCATGTACTCGGCTTCACACGACGAGAGTGCAACTGTCGCTTGCTTTTGTGAGCACCATGTAATTGGAGATTGCCCGTAATAAAACACGTGGCCAGTGGTACTTCTACCATCATCCTCATCTATATTGTGACTACTATCACTATAACCTACAAGTCGTTTAGACCCGTTCTTCCCGTACTTGATCCCGTAACTCATCGTTTTCTTCAAATATCTCAATAGGTGTCGTATTGCCATACCATGAGATTCTCGTGGGCTTTGCATATATCGACTAACAATACCCACAGAGTATGCCATATCCGGACGAGTGTGTAATAAATACCGTAAGCAACCCACTACCTTTCGATACTCAGTTGCATCGAGTTCGACTTCATTCTCGGCTTTTGAGTATTTCACACCGTGATCCATCGGGACTTGAGACGGATTACAGTTTTGCATACCGGTCTCCTTCAGAATTCTTTTGGCGTATCCTTCTTGTGTAATTACTATCCCGTCCTCTCGTTGGAATACTTCGATTCCGAGATAGTAGGTCAACTTCCCGAGATCCGACATCTCAAACTTGGTCGCCATGCCCCTTTTGAAATCGGAAATTATGCTCGAGCTTGTACGTGTCACAAATAAATCATCCACATATACGGCTACGATCAAAAAATGTTTCCCATCCGTCTTTCGGTAAACCGATTGTTCCTTGGAACATTTTTGAAACTTCATGTCTCGTAGGATGTTATCGAGCTTTGTGTTCCAAGCTCGGGAGCTTGCCTTAACCCGTACAAGGCCTTTGACAACTTGTAAACTTTTGCCTCCTCGCCTTTTTTCTCGTATCCTTCGGGTTGTGAAACAAACATAACTTCTTTCAATTCACCATGTAGAAAAGCCGTCTTTATATCAAGATGGTGGATTTCCCACCCGTTAGATGCTGCCATTGCGATTAGTAGCCGAACGGTCTCGATTCGGGCTACCGGAGCGAAAACGTCATCAAAGTCAATCCCGGGTTGTTGCACGTAACCCTTTGCAACCAACCGAGCTTTGTACTTATTTATCGTTCCATCCGCATTTCATTTGATTTTGAACACCCACTTCAACCCGATACATTTTGCACCCTTTGGAAGTTCGACTAACTTCCATGTTTCATTCTTGTTTATCGAATCGATCTCGGTATTCATAGCACGAACCCATTCTTGGTTCGACTTGTTGGAATTGATCTGCCCAAGACACATATTAGAGTTGATGTGGCTAGTACGTATTGATCCAAGTCGTGTCATATCCAATAACAAGCTAGACAAACACGAGAATATTTGTTTATGTATGATATGATCATAAGTAAATGAATATTGACACTTGAGTTATTTGGAAAAGGGTTTCTAAATAAAAATGTACTTGTGTAATAAACAAATCATATGGATGATTTATGTTTTATGAGAGAACATTACATGTTGTTAATTAAGTTGGTTAAATAACAATATGTGAATAATGGTTACTAAGCATGTCACCCAACATGTAATAAGTTTTGTTATATCTTATAAATATATATATGGATACATATTTATGTTATAAAACAAAATTAATAATATTAATAATGTAAATGAATCTCTTACACTTGATATTATTTTATTATTAAAGTTGAGGTAGTGGAGACATGCAATGGATATCATTGGTGGAGAGAAAGATGCTTTTGAATAAAACCAAGTCTTTCTCTTTCCTTCTTTCATAACACATAATTAATTATACACAAGTAACAAAGGTTTCTCTCTTCTCTTTTCCTCTTGGATTTTCGGCCAAGAAGAAAGACAAGGAAGAAAGGGTTATCAAGTGTTCAAATCCTAGCTAGAAGTGGTGTATTGTTGGAGCTTGGGGTATACTAGCTTGAGGAGCTTCCATATTCAAGTTCTTGCCTTTCAATCATCATCCTTTTCACACTTCTTTGGTTACTTGAAAGGTAGTTTAACATGCATGAACTTATAGTGACATGCATGTGTTTGATAGTGTGTAATTCGTATTTGGATCCGGGTTTGGGTTTTGCATGTATTGAATTGGTTCTATACACTAGAACTAACAAGATTTAAAAACTTATATCCGCTGCGTTTTTGGTAAAATAAGGATTTATCACTTTGATAATCTTGTTAAAACCCAACAATGGCATCAAGAGCCGCTTATACGAATGCATGCTTCATTAGACCCAAAATTTTTCGGTTTTATGGTGGGTTTCACCATTTGGCCGAAAATTTTAGGGGTTTTGGTTACCCCATGGTTTTTCAAGGTTATACTTTACATGCATGAGGTAATCTTGAAAAACCAAGTCATTTGGATGATTGTTTAGTTTGTTTGGACAAAACCCGAAACTTTCGGTTTGCTTAAGCTTGGCCGAAAGTTTTGAGGCAAAAAGGGGAACCATTTTGGTCTTATATTATTGCATATTTGGATGTGTAATAGATGTTCATAACCTAGCCATGGCCTTGTGTTTGGTTGAATGATTGTGTTGGTTGTTTGTTCATTCGATTTGGTTGTAATATTTATTTGGGTTGTAATCTATTTATTCATTCATATGGCTTGTAATAATAAGTAGATTAGTTGTATTTCTTTTACTAGAAAAATGTATTAGGATATATTTTGTAAAGAAGATGCATGGATGGAAGCCCAAATAAAATGATGAAGACCACAACACCGGGAGTAAACACTTGGAGCATATGGATGCGGAATCAAGTGGGAGTTCACCGACACAAGTGCATGTTCTTTTGGGTCCCTTAGGAGAGACTTTTTGACACACTTGTCTTCGGTCAACAAGTGTGGTCAACATTAGGAGGCTATGGTTATGAACTTGTGGTTGTGTATATTTTATGCTTGCATGGTTGATTTACTTATTATATGCAATATGGTTTGCTTAACAACTTAAAATCAACTAGCATAAAATTGGTTCCTTAGAAATCGTTAGGTAATAAAAATTGGTTTTATTAATAGCTAATGATTTCATAATAAAATGGGTTTTTCAACTAAGTACCAATACATTTGAATGCATGCAAATGAAAGGTACAATAAATAGTTTTCCAATCTAGAATTTAGAAAACTAAAATCCCTTTTAAAAACAAGTTAAACACCATCCTTTTATACGACACTTAGTCACTTGTAGACTTGATAGTGGGTTAGGATCACCTAAGCACTTTTAAGAAAACTTGTGATCTTAAGGTGATTTTACAAGTACTTTTGGCATTAGGGTCACCTAACCACTTGTATGAGTAAACTCACACGTGTGTATAAGTAGGACGACTTGATTTGAAACCATGACTATAGGATCACCTTAACATGGCGTTCAAAGGTGTTGATGGTATTTAACATACCAAGTAAACATATGATGTTTAACCGATCCCATAAAACTAGAAGTTGCAAAGGGTTGCAATTGTCAAACGTTGACTACCTTGTTAATTCGAATAGTAGGATAAAGGTCACCTAACTACTATTTGAATGAAACGTTGGGTTTTAGATTTTAATCAATAATTGTCTTGGAGACATTAAAGGGTATTAAAGATTAAAATTTTATTAATATCGAAAATACTAATTTGAACTTTGTTAAAATTCTTTTAGATGGCCGCAAACAACGCACCGAACGCAATTATCCCACACGTGCATAATCTATCACTAAGATCCATTCTGGATAAGGATCGTCTAAACTTTAACAACTTCATGGATTGGTATCGAAACTTGAGAATTGTTCTCAAGCAAGAAAAGAAGTCTTATATTTTAGACGATCCTATTCCCGATGAACCCGATGTCAACAACTTGGATGCCTATGCGGATTGGCTGAAATACAACGAGGATTCGGTGCAAGTTTCTTGCCTCATGTTGGGAACAATGATTCCCGAGATCCAAAAGGATTTCGAGAATCATGGGGCGTATGACATGATTACCCAGCTTAAGGAAATGTTCCTTACTCAAGCTTGGGTTGAGCGATTCGAAACGGTTCGAGCGCTTCATGCGTGTCATATGGAAGAAACCCAATCTGTTTCATCTTATGTACTTAAGATGAAGAGCCACATTGATCGGCTTGAACGGCTTAACTGTCCCGTCTCAAAAGAGTTAGCCATGGATTTGATCCTAAATGGCTTAACTAAAAGGTTTGAGACATTCGTCATGAACTACAACATGAACGGATGGGACAAAAGCATTGGTGAGCTTCACGCAATGCTTAAGACAGCCGAAGCCGGCATGGGTAAAAAGGTTTTACCTGTTCTTGCGATCAATGAGGGTGGCTCAAAGAAAAGGCATCACCCGGAACCAAAGGTAAGGGTTGCCGTTGGCAAGGGGCAAGTCAAGAAGGGGTTCAAGGGAAAGGCAAAGGCGGAACCAAAGCCAAAGAAGCTAAAGGTTAGCGCTGAGGATCCGTGCTTTGGTTGTGGTGAGATAGGTCATTGGATGAGAAACTGTCCGACCTATCTCAAGGAGTTGAAAGCTAAGAGGGATGCGGGGCAAACCTCAGGTACAACTTTCATGATTCACATTGATCTTAATATTATTTCTTCTAACACATGGGTATTGGATACCAGATGTGGAACTCATATATGCAATTCATTGCAGGGGTTCAAAAGAAGAAATGAAGTGAAGAAAGGAGATATAAGTCTTTTCATGGGCAATGGAGCAAAGGTTGACGTCCAAGCCCGAGGAGATTATGTTTTATAACTTCCAAATGGTTTGGAAATTATTTTGAAAAACATTTTATATTCCCCTAGTTTGACTAGGAATATTATCTCTGTTTCTGTATTAAGACAATCTGGTTATGACTTTAAGTTTGTTGATAAATGGTATTTATGTTTTCATGGATAATGTCTTTTATTTTAAAGCGATGCCGTTTAATGGCATTTATGAATTAATTCATGATGACTCATACATTGATAACTCGTTGTACCAAGCTAACACCAAAAGACTCAAAATGGATTTGAGTAATACTTTTCTTTGGCATTGTCGTCTAGGTCACATAAACAAGAATCGTATTCATACACTTCGAAAGAATGGTCTTTTGAAATCAAATGTTGATTCATTTGATGAATGTGAATCTTGTTTATTGGGAAAGATGACCAAAGAGCCCTTTAATGGAACAAATGAGAGGGCGAAAAACTTATTAGGTATCATACATTCGGATGTATGTGGACCTTTTAGGACAATGACAAGAAATGGTGAAAGATACTTCATTACCTTTACCGATGATTATAGTCGCTATGGGTATGTGTTCTTGTTAAGACACAAAAATGAGGCATTTGAAATGTTCAAAGTCTTCCAAAATGAAGTACAAAATCAACTCAACAAAACAATCAAAGTACTACGTTCTGATAGAGGAGGTGAATACCTCAATGATGCGTTTTTAGAACATCTTAGGAGTTGTGGGATTGTCTCACAACTTACTCCACCTAGAACACCACAACATAATGGTGTGTCCGAGAGGAGGAATCGAACTTTATTGGACATGGTTCGATCCATGATGGCTAGAAGCTCATTACCTCTATCATTTTGGGGTTTCGCTGTGATCTCCGCTGCCCGTATTTTAAATATGGCACCAACCAAGAAAGTAGATAGGACACCTTTTGAAATATGGCATGGAAAGGCTCCAAAATTTTCATATTTAAAGGTATGGGGTTGTGAGGCTTATGTTAAGATCTACACCCCTGACAAACTTGAATGTCGATCCACTAAGTGTATATTTGTAGGATATCCCACGGATTCGATGGGATATTATTTCTACAATCCAAGCGAGCATAAAGTGTTTATAGCTCGAAAGGCTAAGTTCTTGGAAAGAAGGTTCCTTATGGAAAGAACTGATAGAACTGTAGAACTCGAAGAGGATCGAGAACTACAAGCCGATACACGTTTGGTTGACACTAGCAATCAATAAGAGGTTGTTGAGGATGATCAAATGGTTGATCAAAACACACAAAACATTCGCAAATCTGGTAGAGTTAGCACCCCACCTGAGAGATATGGATTTTTCATGGATGGATGCTACGTGGTAGATTCGGATGAACCCACCACATACCGAGATGCAATGTCGCAATCTGATTGTGACAAATGGCTAGAAGCCATGAATGTTGAGATGCAATCCATGCATGACAATCAAGGATGGGACTTGGTTGCTCCACCTCTAAATTCCAAACTCGTTGGAAGTAAGTGGGTTTTCAAGAAGAAAACTGATATGCATGGAAACTTGGATACTTATAAAGCTAGACTTGTAGCAAAGGGTTTCACTCAAACTCAAGGGGTTGATTATGATGAAACTTTCTCGCCCGTGGCGATGCTAAAGTCTATTAGGATATTGTTTGCCATAGCCGCATATTATGACTATGAGATATGACAAATGGATGTCAAAACTGCTTTTCTAAATGGGCATCTTAATGAAGATGTTTATATGGTTCAGCCTGAAGGTTTTGTCGATCCACAACATCCTAACAAAGTATGCAAGTTGAAGAAATCAATCTATGGATTGAAACAAGCATCTAGAAGTTGGAATCACCGTTTTGATGATGAAGTTAAGAAATTTGGATTCATCAAAAACGCTGATGAAGCTTGTGTGTATAAGAAAGCTAGTGGGAGCATCATAACCTTTCTGGTATTATATGTCGATGACATATTACTGTTTGGAAATGACATTCCAACCTTGGAAGGTGTAAAAACCTTGCTTGGAAGCTGTTTTTCCATTAAGGATCTTGGTGAAGCCGCCTATATTTTGGGAATAAGGATCTATAGGGATAGATCAAGGCAGTTGATAAGTTTGAATCAAAGTGCATACATAGACAAGATCTTGAAAAGTTTCAAGATGGAAAACTCTAAGAAAGGTTTGGTACCTATTCAAAGAGGAACGATGTTGAGTGCTTCTCAATGTCCAAGCTCAAAGGATGAGCAAGACAAAATGAGTGGTATCCCATATGCATCTGCTATAGGATCCATCATGTATGCCATGATTTGCACTAGACCAGATGTGTCATGCGCCTTGAGTATGACAAGTCGATACCAACAAAATCGGGGAACTAGCCATTGGATGGCTGTTAAGAGCATATTGAAATACCTTAGAAGGACTAAGGATATGTTTCTAATATATGGCTCTGGTGAGGAGGAACTCGTTGTAAAGGGTTACACTGATGTGAGTTTCCAAACTGATCGAGATGATTCTCGATCACAATCGGGATATGTTTTCGTTCTCAATGGTGGTGCTGTCTCATAGAAGAGTGCAAAACAAGATGTGGTAGCCTTATCCACCACTGAATCAGAATACATCGCCGCCTCATTGGCAGCTCAAGAAGCTGCATGGATTAGAAAGTTCATTACCGATCTAGGGGTAGTCCGTACCATTCAGGGCCCTCTAGAAATTTTTTGTGACAACGAGGGTGCGATTGCTCAAATCAAGGAACCCCGCGCACATCAAAAGACTAGGCACATTGAGCGGAGATTCAACTACATAAGGGATGAAGTTGAAAAGGGAAAGATATGTATTCGCAAAGTTCACACTGATCAAAACATTGCGGACCCACTCACGAAACTCCTTGAAAGACCGAAGCATGAGGGTCATACTTGCGCCTTAGGACTTCGATATTCTAGTGATTGGATTTGATCAAAATTTGTATTTGGATATTGGAACAATTTTATTTTAACTCAATCATGGTTTTGGTTATGGTCATGTTCTTGAGTTATGTTCTATTTTAGTATGTTTAAATCCGTGAATAATTTGAATTATTCTAAACGTCCGTAGTCGTTCATATTTGTGGGAACAAATGTGAAAGTAAGACTATTATGAACTTGGATTGGTAGATATTCATGAGGTATGAATATAGCAAAGGGTTGCTACCAAGGTTCATAGATATTTATGGGATAAATATTGGACTGACCCGCTCTCAATTTTACTGCATGGAATCCTTGGGATTTGTGATCATAAGTAAATTTGAGTAAAGGCGAACTTCATAGTATCCTCCGACCTGAGATACATATTGAGTCTTGATATTCATCGACTATTATGCTTTGACTTAGTTCTTCGCTGCTCTAAAATATGTCAATACATAAGGCTAAGCTCAAGTATAGTACAAGATGATAGTGAGAGACGTATGTAGTCAATATGGGATTTGTCCCTCTTATTCGTTGAGAGTTAAATGTCTAAGGCCTGACAAGTTAAATCAACAGAGAATGATCACTCTGTGTCTCTGGATTTAACATGACATTTGTGGCAAAAGGATAAATGATAGTTTCACCTAAATCATTTTCAAGTATGGGACTTGAAAAGGGATGATGTTATTGAATGGCACTTCGTCATGTGTATTAGGGGTAGTAAACCGTAGTTAGGCTGTATTTGCTACTTGCATCAATCTTCTATGTATCTTGTGCAAGTGGGAGATTGTTGGAATTGATCTGCCCAAGACACATATTAGAGTTGATGTGGCTAGTACGTATTGATCCAAGTCGGGTCATATCCAATAACAAGCTAGACAAACACCGAGAATATTTGTTTATGTATGATATGATCATAAGTAAATGAATATTGACACTTGAGTTATTTGGAAAAGGGTTTCTAAATAAAAATGTACTTGTGTAATAAACAAATCATATGGATGATTTATGTTTTATGAGAGAACATTACATGTTGTTAATTAAGTTGGTTAAATAACAATATGTGAATAATGGTTACTAAGCATGTCACCCAACATGTAATAAGTTTTGTTATATCTTATAAATATATATATGGATATATATTTATGTTATAAAACAAAATTAATAATATTAATAATGTAAAGGAATCTCTTACACTTGATATTATTTTATTATTAAAGTTGAGGTAGTGGAGACATGCAATGGATATCATTGGTGGAGAGAAAGATGCTTTTGAATGAAACCAAGTCTTTCTCTTTCCTTCTTTCATAACACATAATTAATTATACACAAGTAACAAAGGTTTCTCTCTTCTCTTTTCCTCTTGGATTTTCGGCCAAGGAAGAAAGACAAGGAAGAAAGGGTTATTAAGTGTTCAAATCCTAGCTAGAAGTGGTGTCTTGTTGGAGCTTGGGGTATACTAGCTTGAGGAGCTTCCATATTCAAGTTCTTGCCTTTCAATCATCATCCTTTTCACACTTCTTTGGTTACTTGAAAGGTAGTTTAACATGCATGAACTTATAGTGACATGCATGTGTTTGATAGTGTGTAATTCGTATTTGGATCCGGGTTTGGGTTTTGCATGTATTGAATTGGTTCTATACACTAAAACTAACAAGATTTAAAACTTATATCCGCTGCGTTTTTGGTAAAATAAGGATTTTATCACTTTGATAATCTTGTTAAAACCCAACACGACTTAGCCTCAAAATAGCTACTCGGTTCACCACTTGCTGTAAGAAGCAATTGCTCATAGTCAGAGTCAATATGTAACACATAATCTTCTTGTAATCTTCTTGGCAAAACCGAGACTCGGGTTAAACATCTTAGACCCGTTTGGGCCTCATTTTCACCCGAATGGACCTGTGACCCATTACTCGTCGACTGAACTTGAGAGCGGGTTGAGGAATTAGGCCCGATATAACTTGGTTCGGTTGATTCGTTGGACTCAGGTTGAACTGATGATGTAGGTTCAGAGCTTGGGCTACCCGGGTTGCTTCCAGACGTTTCTTCAATGGTGGGTTCGATTTGACCAGTTCCATTGTCAACCGCACCCCCCAAACAATAGAAAACATACCCGGCTCGTAGTCATTCTTCTCGACTTTCTTTACTCAATTCCACCCTTTGTTTTCGTCAAACACAACGTCCCGACTAACAACAATTTTCCGGGTGTTCGGATCGAAGAGACGGTTTGCTTTTGAACCCGTCTCTGACCCGAGATAAACGAGCTGTCTTAACCTATCATCAAGTTTCTTTAGATGTACACTATCAACTTTAGCATACGCCATGCACCCAAATACTCGAACGTGTTCAATAATCGGTTTCTTTTTCTTGAACCGTTCATATGGAGTTTGATCAACCAAGGCCCGAGTTGGGACCCGATTGATTAAAAAGGTTGAATGTCGGACCGCTTCTCCCCACATATAATTCAGTACCTGCATTTCCTTTAGAATACTCCGCACCATCCCCATTAAAGTCTGGTTTCGCCTTTCTACCACGCCATTTTGTTGTGGCGTGTACGGGGCGGTTAAATGCCGAATAATTCCATTTTCATCGCAGAACCTATTGAAATCACGTGAAGTGAATTTTCCTCCCCTATCGGTTCGGAGAGTTTTCATTGGTAAACCCGCCTCCGTCTCGTTTAGGGCTTTAAACCTCTTAAAACTTTCAAACGCTTCACCTTTTTCTTTCAATAAAAATGTCCACATATATCGTGAGTAATCGTCTATAATAACAAACACATACCTATTACCCGAGATAGTGGATGGGGTTATTGGACCGCACAAGTCACCATGAACTAACTCCAAAGGTTGGGATGCTCTAAACGAGGATGTGGCCGGAAACGAACGCCTTGTTTGTTTACCCACCAAACACGATTCACACAACTGATTTTCGTGTTCAACGTGTGGTAAACCTCGTACAAGATCCTTCTTAGCCATCGATTTCATTAACTCGAAATTGATGTGCCCAAGTCTTGCGTGCCAACGCCATGTATCATCTTCAATCTTTGATTGCAAACACACGGGAGCTCAAAATTTCATTCGTATTTTGTAGAGTCGGTTTTCGGATCTCTTGACCTTGATGAGTAACCTCCCGTTCTCATCGTACATGGTCAGAAGATCGTGTTTCATCCGAATGTCACATCCGGACTCCGTTGCTTGACCGAGACTTATTATATTATTTTTTAACTCCGGAATATAATAAATCGTTTAACAAGTCTTGGTCACCCTATTTTCCTTGGAAAAGAATTGAGCCTTTTCCCTTGATTTGAACAAATGACCCATCTCCGAACTTAACCCTCCCGGTTATGTTCTCGTTTAACTCTAAAAAATATGACCGGTTTTCCATCATATGATTACTTGCCCCATTATCCAAATACCATACATCATCTTCGACCCGCTCGGTCTCGTATTTCTTTGGTATTACGTTTTATTCATTTAAGAACACAACTTGATGCATATACGCCGCATCATCAAAAATTTCACGGGCTTCGGTTTTGTTTGCTTCTTGACCCTTTTGAACTCGGTCCGGGCAACCGGATGCAAAGTGACCAAACTGGTCACATCGGTAACATAAAATCTTTGACCGATCTTTCTTCACCCTTACTTTTACCCGACTTGATGACCCTTGTTCGGTACTAGGGGTTCGGTATTGGCCATTGAAACGGCCTCGACCGCGAACTCGACCTCCTCGTCCCCCCATTAGATTCAAAACTTTTATGACTTGATGAATCATATTTACCGAATAAAAGTTTACCTTGGTCACCCCCTTGAATTTCTTCTTCTCAGATTCGCTCCTTATAGGCTCGGAGTCGGCCTACAACATCTTCAAATCCCGTTTTATTGAGATCCAACATTTGCTCAAGCGAAGCAACCATTTGAATATACTTCGATCTTGGGAGACTTTTGAGAAACTTCTTTACCAACCTTGCTTCATCTATAACTTCGCCGAGAGGCGATGATTTCTAGGCAATGCTCGATAACTTGCCCGCAAAGTTATCTATGGAATCTGACTCGTTCATCTTCATATTGTCAAATTCCATTGACAAGGTTTGGAGACGTTCTTCTCTCACCCGTTCGGCACCTAAGTGTTGGGTTTTAATCGAATCCCACATGGCTTTAGTAGTTTCTTGATCTCCAATTTGCATGATCAAGGTTTCGGGTATGGATTGAAACAACAAGGCCATAGCCATGTCATTTTTGTCTTCATCGGGGACACCTGAGTTGATGGTGTCCCAAACTTTGTGAACTCTTAGGACTACTTTCATCCTCATAGCCCACACGGTATAGTTCGTTGCAGTTAACATTGGACATTGAACGGAAGATGGCCCGTTCTCTTTCCCCTTTGGCGGCGGCGGTGGAGTCGTGTCACCCATGGCTACTCAAACCCAACTTGTTTGAATAAAGTAACAACTGAATGAACTATGCTATCGACAATGACAACAACTTCTTTGGGAGATCAAACCAACTTGTTCGATCAACCACGATAACAACTTCTTCAGGAAATCAAACCAACTTGTTCGATCGAGACACCTTCTTTGTTGGTCGTTAATTATCGCGTTCTTGAACCGAGCTCTGATACCAATTCAAGAATGATAAACGATAATTAATGCACAACTTATAAATAACCGACTTATATTATAACCAGAAAATATAACTCAAAAAACTGATTACAATATCTTTGGTGGTGATTGTTGTTTGTTGTGTTTGTTGTTGTTGTTGTTATGTTGTTGTGTCTAACACTAACTTTGTACATGTATTTATACTAGTAACCCAACTTGGTCACCAAGCATAATATGTGGTCACCACTCAACTTGGCCACCAAGGTGAACTTGGGCATCAAGGTGAACTTGGCCACCAAGCATATGGAAGAATATTTCATAATATCCCTTAGACTTTAACCGACTTGTTAAAACCTCTTAGGCCCGGTTCACCGACTTGTGACCCGGAATAGAAATTAATCCAACAGAGAGATGGTATTTGTATGTATAAAAATACGCGTAAAGGAATTAGAGAAGAAGTTTGAATATCATTGCCTCGAAATTATATATATAATGAAATTAAACTCAATGTCAAATTATTTTTATATATGTTATCAAAATATACTTGGACCTACACGCTACTATACACGGTTAGTGTTCGGGTTTTGGTGTTTGGAGTCCGATAGTATTTAGCTCGCGGATTTTCTTAGGAGTATTTGAAATCCATGTTTATGTTTAGATATTGTTACGATATTTGAAAACTGGATATCAAATTTATCTCTAAACCAACTTATAATAAATAATGTATAATTGTAATACGTCAACATATTTTTAGTACTTTCAAGTTATATATAATAACGTCCAAACTTAAAGTAATAATTAATTGTGTACCCCATATGGCCATAGTACTCTTGTTAATGTTTCAAGTTCTTCATAAAATTCTTTTTTATTTTTTATATTTAATGAATCTCCTTTCTTTTTTCTTTTTCTTTTTTATTTCTATGTAATCTCATGAAGTTGAAGCCGTTGAATCAACATAGACCAACATAGGATAGAAGATTCGGCATTTTAAGCATCCCATTCTTGATGATGAAAATGGTGGCTTTGATAAGTACAAAGGTTATATCACTGAAGACAGTGAAGGCAATGAAGTCCCTCCGTTAGTGGATGATTCTAAAGATGAGGTTGGAGTCGTTTGATGTATCTATATAGTTCCAATGTTCATGAAAGACTCGCCCAAGGATCATTAACCTATCCTGAGGATGATGAGGAATTTAAAATTTATCAGCTTCCATTTTTGATGATGAAGATCACATGGACATATATATGAACGAGCAAATCAAATTCGGCTTGGTTTTCAAATCTAAAGAGGAGGTGACGAGAAATGGGAAAAAGTTGGGCAAACAAATAATTGAGGAAAAAAAGGAAATTCATTGACAAATGACGATACACAATAATAATGATTTCATCAACATATCCAAACATTGTTCATTCAATCCATAAAATCCAAGTCTACAACAATTGTACACAATTCAAATTTGCAACAAATCAATTAATTATCCTCATCCTCCTCCCTATAGCACGCATTCGGATAAAACTTCCTGAAATTCTTCCCGACCAAACTGATCCCCACGAGCTCCTGCGCATCCGGACCATCCAGCTTAATAGTCGAAGCTGGTCCGGTTTCAGATGAGCCTCGTCGATCCACATCACTGTGATCCGGTGCCTTCCCATCTTTACTATAAGACTCCATCTGAGTTCCCGAAGTATTAGAAACATTGACCCTGGTCATCGCACTTGCAGACGGTGGTTGACCCGGAACGCTGTGTCAATAGTAACTACCAACTGACTCACGGCTTATGTTCAGATCATGGTTATTGGACACCCGTTGACCTTGGTTAAAATCTGTAAGCGAAGGTGCTTTGGTATTATTATCATTATCATTATCATCAACCACGGTGGGTTGACCCAGCCCACGATAGGTAGTTACTCCTTGAAAGTGATTAAGTGAATCACCTTGGCCGTGACCCATGTCACCCTGTGACGGAGGTTGACTGTAAACATCGATCTGGACTCCAGGGGTTTGGAAGTGTTGTTGATCATAGGCGCCTGGTGCGTAAGATGAAGGTGCGTTGCCGGAATACATATTTGATTGAGACTGATGGTGTGTTTCACAAGGGGGAGATGGTACTTGTAAGTTGTATGTACATGGAAGAAATACGCGGTAAGGAAAAAGGGAAGAAATAAGGATGTTATTGCCTGGAAAAGTGGAATTAATCAAAGTCAACGTCAACTTATTTTTATATTATCATATTTTTTTTCATTAACGGGTGATTGAATTCCATGGTTCTATGTTTAGATGCAATTAAAAGTTATTGCTGAGATTTTTCCTTAAAAAAAAAAATAAAACACTTATAATTGTAACATGTCAAAATGTTTATTAGTTTAAACCTCAAGAAATCTAACTTTTGTGTTAATTACATGTGGGACGATCACTACAATAAAAGGGTCTTGCCAAGCGACGTGAAGTCATAGTAGGTCATAGCAAGTTGTTAATTTTTCTTTTATTAAACATGTGCTTCATGATTAGTATGCTAAGGCAATTATATTGGGGTGTTTCCTACAAAGCCCACAAAAACGTCCTAAAGCATTCCAGCACAACACCACTCGGGGGATTTCCTACAAGGCGCATTCCTCGTTATTCATCCAACCAATTAGATTTTTTTTCTCATAAGCTCCAATCAATTAAATCTTTATTAAAAATAAAAAAACAAATAAAAAAACATTAATTGGGTAATGACTGAAATGACGTCATCCACTACAACCATTTGTTGTAAAAAGCCCATGTCGTGACGTGACGCCACAAGACGCAAAATGCCCCCATTTATGCTCAATCCACTACACATGATCTAATGGAGCCATGCAACACCTCGGATATCGACATACAGTTTCAATCAAGGAAGCTGGTTATTACTTTATAATGTTACTAAGATATAGCTCGTGTAATACATGGGTGACTAAAAAATACAACAAAAAAATTAAATTTAATAATACGCGTAATAGTATACCTTATAAATTCATAAAATATAAACAATGATAAATAAAATTTTATAATTCATAAATATCTAAAAAGAATGATATAAGTGGATGTCTAAAAGTTGAGGGGTGTGAAATTGAAAAATATTCAAAGTTAAAAGGTCAACGTTCAAACTATAATTTTCTGAAAGTCATGACATACGGGTCGTATGTGTACATTACGGTTTGTATGTTGAGTTGTGAACCACTTTCGTAGAGACCCTCGTTTCAGCTACGGTTTCACCCATATGGGTCATATGAATTCCATACAGATTATACAACAACCTAGATGCATCTACCAGTTGTTAACATGCTTCAGACTTGGATTCCTCCATTTTTACAGAACCTACACATTTCAAATTTGAATTCCTCCACAGTGGATGAGTTTTGCATGTTGATTAACTTTTGTGACTTCGGTTTCTACCACACAACGTGGCCATGATCAAACTTATGATGAGTGATTAAAGCTTCCATTTGTGTTCTTGAGCAATTTGGAGTCACATCTAGTAGGGGTTTCAAATTAGCCTACTAAGATATATTCATAAGTCATGTGGGTGTGAAATCAAGTCTTAAAACTCTTTTATTACCCAAGTTCTACGGATTTAAGGTTAATTTAGACGGATTAAGATGCAAGAAAGAAGAAATAAAAGATTATCATTCTTATCAAAGGTATCGTCAACATCCTAACATATCAGTTAATGACTTTTTACACCGGTTATCTTCCACTTCTTCCTCTCTAACAAGACTAAACTATTAGATGCCACATATCTTATTGTATTTAGGTATCTTTGATGTTAAAGAGACGATATGTTTTTCAATGACAAACCATTTTTGCAACACAAATTGTGAAGGAAACAAAGACCTTGGAGATTCTTAGAATTTTAAATCATGGTTTTTATTTTATCTATTATAGATTGGAGGCGCTTGGTATAACTTTTATTTCACAATCGAATACGCTCTATTTGTTATTTGGTCTTTTGTATTTTGTGTAGCTACTTGCTAGAAATTAATGCTTTATTTTATGTTCAATGCTGTTAGAAAATATAACTACTCATAGGGAATTGTGTTATTATTTACACACATGCAAATAACGGTGATGGTATTAAGGTCATCTTAATTTTAAGTATTCACTAGAAAATATAATTAAATCAATAGTAATTAAATAGTAATCTTAAATCTGTTATGAACATTTATGTTGTGGTGACTATCCACATTCTAACTCCAAAGTTATTATTTAGTTTGTACATATTGTAGCACTATAAATAGAGACTTTTTGTATTTGATATAATATGCTCAATGAGAATACTCCTCCAATTCACCTTTCTATTCTATATCACTCTATATATTATGTTTGTTCGTCTACTATGAACGTTAGTTGTTAATAGGTCGTTGTTTTACAACACGTTCTCAGCTCGAAAGTGCTCGCTTCCAGCGTCTGAAGTTGCACACCATTTTACCATCATTATGTTGGTTCTCGCTTTCTAACGAGTTTCCGGTGCACCATACCAATACCTGCTTGCTGCCGATACCTGGAGCAAGCCAACATCTTCATTTGTGACAAGTATTGCATCGTGAGCAGGTAACAAAAGTCAGACCAAATATTATAATATATTTCATTTTATAAAATGAAATGTTACCATACTGAGCTCTATGGAATTTTTTTTAACTAATTTGGAAAAGTTAAAAACAAAAATGAGTTGTAGTTGTATATTGTTTTGAAACTGAAATTTGTTATTTACTTTGTTAACACCAAACAATCCACCGCCTAACAACGTTTGACGACTAACGATTGGAGTTGTATTAGAGTTATGTCCTCCCTAGTGACGTGGATCTAAGACCAAATAGTCTATCAGACACATCCGAAACACGTTGATGGGTTCTACAACCCGTCCGCCTAGAAGAACCTTCCGCACAAGTCAAATACCAATTGATGATTCGTCCCTCTTTATGCTTACTCGGTGAATTCGAGGTGCTCCTCTCATTTTTCAAAAAAGGTCAAACTTAAACCCTAAATCCTACACAAACACATACAACCGTGAACATGATAAAAATTCTCTTTTGGGTTTTGGTTAGCGATCTAATAATTAAATTAGAAAAGGAGATAATTTTGAAAGATACTTGGGACTTATCTCCATTATTCACGGACGACATAGTTTATTGCATGTTATTTTGGCAATACGCCCGGGTCATCATATTGATCTGTGACAATACTTCTGGAAGAGGAACGTGTAAAAAAAATAATAAATAAATAAAATGGGGATGATTTCATTTATTTTAGATTTGGTATGAAAAGTTTAAAATACTATACAAATCAAATTATTTTACGAGGTTAAAATGTTAATGAACAAAGGTTTAATTTAGAATATTGAAGGTTGATAACACATTTTGTTTTCTAAACATATATATAAAATAATTCCATTACTAAATATAATTTGAAAACGAGAAGAAGATGGTGCGATAATGTGATTTATCATATAACTGCTCAGTATAGATTCCTATGGGGTTTATGAAATAACTCTCAAATGACTTTTATTCTTTTTATCATACCATAGAGATGAATTATATCTTAAAAAAGTTTTCATTGGTTTTTCTAAACAACAATTTGAAATTACTAACTTAATTTAAGAATTACAAAAGTTCATATTAATTCATACAAATGTCCGTTTAAACATTCCATTACAAATACAATTATAAATTCTTTCAAATTCTAGATGATGACTTGACTTTCACTAATGCAAGTTTCTTAATAACTTTTAACAATGAATAGTTGATTATGTGATGTTGTGTCATGATGTTAAAAACCATATAATTTAGTTTTGTTGAATATATCACAATCGTAATCAATTAAAAGTTTTTTTTTCTTATATGATATATTGAATAGTTATACGAATGTTATTGGATAAAACAGATAAAGATTAGAGCTGGTTGTTGGATTACCACTCTCATAAAGAGTACCCGTATGCTTAAATATGATCTCATTATTATAGTTAAAACGGTCGTAAGATGTTAGATCGACATATATTATATAACTCGAGCATGTAACTTCTTCTTAATTGATGTTGTATGATGAGAATATTATTTATAAGTCAAACCTCTAATCATGATGGGAAGATTATCAAACCTCAAATATGCTCATGAAGTAACAAGATTGTTAAAGAATATACAAGGTTTAAAATGATCACCATGAGAATGCCCACCATGAAAGCTGTGTGGTGCGAATCCATTCCTTAAAGTGGATGTGATGTGGTGATATAATGATCAATATAAAGATCGTGATCATGCACATAACTAAGGAAATTGTAATAATGTTACCATAAAAGGAAATGAATATGATGTGATATAATGATCATTGTAAAATCTTTGATCATGGTAGTTGAAGAAATTATTATGATGCTCATGTGAATAATGAGATTAACTATGTTAATAGTGTGATGATTATACAATGATTGTTATAAAGGTTATTATCATAATAAATGAGGAAATTATAGTGACCCACGGGTTAATAATGAGATCAACCATGTTAATACCACAAAAAGTGGCGCATCAAGGGAGTGATTATAAGAGAGTAAACAGGAAATGTGTTATAACATGAACATTTGAAATGATAATACACTATTCTCTCATATTTTATGTCGTGTATCAAACAAACACGAGTTAAACTAAAGTATATATGATCATAAGCAAGAAATTTATGGATCATGATTGATTAATATATTGGCTTGACCGGTTAGACCATTCCGAGTCATTGGTTATGTGAAAATATTTAAGAACCGGAAAGTTCATGGTAATTAAACATACGAAGTTTGCTCTCAATGGGAAGTTAATTATTAACCAACTAAGTTGGGTGTAAATCTCTGATATAATATGAAAATGATAAAAGGATATGTATATCCCGACATGATACCATTTAGTGTTTAAATCGATGCATCGTCTAAATGGTTATCAAATTCGCAACCTGAAGTTTGCGTGACTTGTGACTTAGCTAATAGAAAGCACATTATTCTAGACTATTTTGATAAATGCAGTGATCTTAATTCTCATATTACTAATGATTATTAGAATAAAAACATGTGATGAATGTTGTTACTAATTTTTTTTGTCGAAGACGATGAACAAACGTCTATGATTAATTACAAATCCAATAACCATAAGAGCAAAAGTTCATATTTGTTTGTTGGAACATGTGTTTTTACACGAGGCAATATTAATTAAAAGGCCAATAAGTTATAATACTTAATCCCCACCACAATTGGTTTTCCTTTCAGGAACCAAATATTTCCCATTTATAGTTTTTAAAGGTGCAATACATTACAATTACTCCACCACAATGCACAACTATGAGACATCAAGGAATGTTGGGAATATAGGTTGGATATGAAAAATTATTGATAATTATGTATTTAGAGTCATCAACGTGGGATTCGTTTACGACTCAATATTGATTTTTACTTAAAAAATTGATATTTCCAACATGAGGGGGAAATAAGAAGCAGTTGAAAAAAAAAAACAAAAAGTTGTAATCAATTATCATTATGTTGATCCTCAAGTTAAAAAGTGCAAACCATCAGTTCAAAAGATAATTAATTGCAAGAATTTGCGAATTAACTACCAGATGCATTCACTGACCTAAATAGATTGACTAGCTAAGTCACATATAGCAACTGCTAGTGCTCCAATAAATATTATTAAAATGATAATCATACATTGGTGATAAGTCTATGGCACGCCTGAAGCGTGTTAGACGATTCAGTTCAAAGAATACAAATCCTCGAAAATGGAGCAAGTAATGAAAAAGATCAAGTCGAGGTATAATGAAAGACGATAGACATGATGGTTCTAGAAGAGAACCTCAGGTACCTTAAAATAAAAGAGATCTCAATAAACTATATCATGTCTAAATATATATGGAATCGAAAAAAATTGACGTCGTTGATAATTTTGTATAGTGCTTGAAATAATGAAAACATTTAGGATCAAGAACAAAGTTCTTTCGATAAATGATATATTAAAATTATTGGCCAAAATGAAAAGATGCAAATGATGCATAACTGAATTCTCTCACGAATCTGCTAGTTTTTGGATAAGTGGTCCATGCAACAAAATGTTGTAACATATATGAGATATAAAAGAGTCTTTTGTGCAAATGTGTGATAAGGAAAAAATAAAACTATGCAAGGTAAGGCATAATTAATGGCACAACGATGTGGAGATGTATTCTCCAGTGATGGATGCGACACAATTTAATTTGATAATACAAGAGAGAATTGATATGCATCTAATAAATATAATGATAATGAAATTTATCCTTGAAGGATTTAAAATGCCAAAATTATATTAAATAAGTTCTCGAGAACGATATGATTGCAATTTATAAATTCGAAGTTTAGTGCATAAAACATCTTAAGGATGTAATTCCTATGCATCAATTAACATATGGAGATATTCAATAAACAATGTACAATAAGCATATGGTGGTATTCAATAAACTATGTACCAGAATGGTATAATATGAAATGATAATTATATAATTAAGAATGAGATATTTGAATATGATATGGTAAATAGATGCCAAACTCTAGAAGAGTAAATTTGTATACATGATTGGTTAACATGGAAAGAAGTCCATGACGGATTGTAAAAACCCTTGAGTAGTATATTGTATACATAAGAAGTCAACATGGAAGGAAATCCATGACAAATTATATGTACATGAAGCATTTAAACTAAAAGCTCTAGAAATTTATTATATGAAATTAACAAGTATTATACGTGGACTACAAAAGCCGAGTTAAAAATGAGATGATCAACTCAGTGATATCGTGTGGAAGAGAGGTATGAATATGATGTATTCGATCAATGTCTTGAATATTTTAATATTAAGTCAACAATATCATGTGATGATTGCATTGTGTCTCATAAAGAGATGGTATGCGGGTCGAACATTTGAGTAATGATATTTTTATATCAATCATTTCATCCGGAAGATGTTGAAACATTTTAATATGGATATAGATCATTTCATATAGAATAAATTATCCTTTATATCAATAGAAATTCTTGGTCAAGGAGTACCATAATTTATCGCTATTGATGCAATATTTCTTGCTAGTTATACACAACTATGTATATTATTTATTTACATTTATTGACAAGATATAATTTGTTTCAGTGAAGAGACATCGAAATTAGTTAAACAAAATACTTAGATATTGTAACACCACGTCTCAAACCCTATAGGTTTTAGCTTAAAATACTAACTTTTATAAGTATAGGGGCTAAACTGTAAATTCTGAAAATATTCTCCCATCGCGGTACGCGACGGGGTAACAAATAACCCATCGCATAGTGCGATGGGGTTGCTGAGTTAGTGGACACGTGTTGAACACCGTGTCGACACGTGGTGTAATATGACATGCCACGTGTCACAACAGCATAAGGCGGCGCAATATTGCGGTGCCGCGGTATGCGACGTGTCCCAAAGGAACCGGTCGCGTACCGCGACGGGGTGCTAAAATTGCTATAAAAGGGGGGTGACGGGCATGAGACCCATTCATCCCAAACACACTTCTCTTTACACACACATAGCATTGGAAAGCGTGCCCCGTTGCCGTAGCAAGCCGACGTGCTGTTTTCTCGAAGTTCATGCAAGAAACGAAGTTATAAAATCTAGCAATCACATAAGCGAGTAGATCAAGTCCTGCCTTATCTTGTTATCAATCTAAGCATCCAAACTAAGGTAGGAGTTATGTTTAAGTTATTTGAATCATAGCTTAGACTATCAATCGAGGCTATGGCCTTTAACCTTGATCGTATTTTACAAACATTCATTCACAATCATGTTTTCATAAACGTTACTTCATGATGAAGTAATGTTAAACGAAAGATATATTTTGACGGGCATGTAGTAACTGGAAGGGGGATAGCACTAGTAGTAAGTTTCTTGCCTGACGAAAAGTAATCCGTACAAATCCCAATCAACCGAGGGACCCATTTACTTACCTGGAGAAACTTACCAACATGTTAAAAACCTATTAGGGCAAAGCATGCTATATCAAACGTCACATAAAACCAAGAGTTTTCAATCACAATCAGAGATAAACGATTTCAAGGTTAAGCTTAGCAATCATAGCTTAATCAAGAAACACCATTCAAAAGCATTCATACAAACCTATTTATGTATAGGTTAATATCATTCACAATCAATCAATCAAACAGTCAAGGTTTTCCAACACCGACGGTACAGGTGAATACGTTAACCTTTATCAGTCAAAACATATTTATACTCAATGAGACGAACGGGTGTTTGTCTTAACGAGTCAATCAATTGTCTACATGAGATCGAGTAATCTCTAAAACTTTATAATACAAAGTAGAAAATAAAGTCAACTCAGACCGAATACACATGTGTCTGGATCCAAACATAACCATTCAGCCTAAATCATTCTAAGGCTACGTGGCCGTGGGCTAATGATCATAACTAGTCTCCCGGTAAGGGCTACGTGGCTCGGGAACAATTGTGTGTGTAGGGCAGTTGTACATAGACCAGAAGTAGAAATGCTTCTGCTGAGCTTGTAGAGAAAACTACATTTGTATTGTAATTCCATTCAAAATGTTTTATTGAGTCATACGTGTTCACCAGCATATAGCTGACGTATTTTTCCAACCCAGTGCAGGTAATTAAGCATAAGTAGCATTAGCAATGATTGGAGTCTTATAAAGATAGAAGCGCGTACCGGATGGCTCCGTTTCTGATAAAATAATAATCCTTGTAATATGAACATATATTTTGTAAACTAATACTCGGGCGTTTAATTCCCGAGTAGATTTTCAATGTAAATTAATATTATATTCAAACCTAAAGTCTTTCGCTAAAATTAACCCATAAACTCTGATATATTTACAAAATAGGTACCAACTTGTGGTCACACGCCTAGGCCCTCAGTCGGGGTGTGACATGTTGGTATCAGAGCCATCGGTTTCAGCGAATTAGGTATTTAAAAATTAGTACCTAAGCTTTAAGCATTATTATTATCACTATTATTCGTAGGGATAAGATAGGATTGGTAAACCTCCTATCCCTAATTTAACTAAAATGCACATGCCTTATACTAACTACTTTGGTCGTAGACACCGAGTAGCCATTCGATCAAAACCGACAATCAATTACGATCCATTCGATATGGAGAGTAGCAATAGTAATTATACTAGCTTTTTCAATCACAATCAACTAATCAATCCGGTGATACTCTATGGGAGTCAACCCATGTATCTCCAAGGCAGTCAACAATATCCAATCGAAATCTCTGATAATACTGAGGAAAATATTCCCCAGTATTACCCCTCTGACATTCCAACATACCATCCTTCCAAGGAACAGGATGTGTAGAGTAAGATCAAGCAGGAAACTGAATCGGAATCATCAAGCTGGATGAATTGTCACTCTGATCAAAGGAGATGGCAATTTGGATCACCACCATTAAACTATCAATACGAGACCCCACCAGCAACTGCAGAACCCAGTCACAAACCAAAAATGAGGGTTAGCATACCCTATAAAAAGAGATTTAACTCACCAATCAAGAACCCTTATGAATCGGAGGAAGATCCTGAAGAAGAGGAGGATCTCGAGGAAGAAGAGGAAAACAAATATCCTTACTTCCCTTCATATTTAGGATCAAGACCTTCAATTTCACAACAAGCAAAAGAGATTCGCGAGGAGGAAAATCTCATCGAAGAGTTTTACACCAATAACATTCCCGATGAAGAAATACATGCATACGTGGCTAATCCGAATTTATCCAAAGGAAAATGTTTATCTCTTTCCAGCTGCATCTGCACCAACGGGACATCCGAACCTGCCAAACTCGGTGATGGATGAGCTGAGAAATGAGGTTGTGGATAAGAAGAAAATGGGAAGGAAAATAGCCAAGAAATGTGACAAGATGAAGAATCTTGTTACTAAATGGATTAAGAATTAGAAATCATACATGTCTAAAGCAAACACCAATCCAGAAATGCAAGTAAATAATAAAGAAAAGACAATCGAAAAATTTTACAAGAAAAAGCTATTAAGGAAAACATTCAAGCGATACCGAAGGACTATGTACTCGGTATTCGCGATCTAATCAAAGAAGCAGTAAACTCAATCTATGAAATATTAAAAAATGATCCAAGCCGTACTGCTTCACATTCTAATAAAAGAACAAGTCAAAGTAGAAGTGAAACTGCTACTTCAAAAAGAGAATCTAAGAAAGAATCAAAGAAAGAATCAGAAAAGAAAGAAAGTAAGAAAGAGAAAGAACCGAAAAAGAAAGAAACGAGTGATGCAAGTTCAACGGCTGAAAACGACCTACGTGAGAAAACAAAAAAACTTAAAATACACTAAGGTTGTGATTTCAAAGTGTTTAAAGTCTACAACCCCAAAGAGTTTCATGGGGATAAAGGAGTGATACATACCCTCCGATGGTTGGAGGAAATGGAATCGATTGTACTAATTAGCAAGTGTATGGAGAGCGAGAAGGTGCAATATACCTCCCAGATGTTCAAAGGGAGGCATTAGAATGGTGGAATACACTGATTGGAATCAAGGGTAGAGAGAATTTATACAATCTCGATTGGGCAACGTTTAAAGCAATGGTATTGAAGAAATTCTGTCCAATAAATGAAATGGATCAAATACAAACCAAGTTGTGGAATCACAAAGTTGTGGGAACGAATCTCAATGAATACAACACCAAGTTCCTTGAATATTGTAGGATTGTCCCTCACTTGGTCACTCCCGAAGTTAATAAAGTGACGCGTTATATCTACGGGTTACCAATAGAAATCTGCGACTTAGTACGTTCACACATGCCTTCTTCGACGGAATCGGCCATGGAGTTGGCCGGATATTTAATGGATGGAATGTTGAGGAACCGATATGAGAGAAAGAAGGATGATGGAAAAATGAGTGTGTGTGGAAAGGTGAAAAAGACGGAGAAGAAGAGGGAAGGGGCGTTTGTGTATAATCGCACTATTTGTAAGTCATGTGGAAGGAGGCACTTTGGAAAATGCCTTCGACCAAACAACTCGGTTACATGTAATTTCTGTAAAAGATTGGGTCATGTGGAAGCAAATTGCACCAGGAAAACAGTAGAATGTTTCATATGTGGTGAGAAGGGACATTATAGCAACGAGTGTTCGAAGAAGAAACCAACGACGGTGACAGTTGGTGCAAGTGGTAGCGGTGCGAAGACCGATGCCAAGAAAGGAAATGCTCATGTCTTTATGCTAGACACACGAAAGGCAGCAGACATACCGGATGTGATCACCGGTACGTTTCCTATAAATAATGTTTATGCTAGAATATTATTTGACTCGGATGCAAACCAAAGCTTTATAGATTATAAATTTTGTAGTCTATTAAATGAGCCCTTAGTTAAACTAGATAAACATTATGAAGTAGAAACTGTTGATTGGAATGTAAGTAGAATAACCGAGGCTTTAGAGAATGCCATAATATCCTTAGAAATCCACGTCATACCTGTACGATTGTTACCCATGACATTAGAAGGTTTTGATGTAGTATTAGGTATGGACTGGTTATCGTCTAATCAAGCTCGTATCCTATGTAACGATAAAACCATTGACATACGAACCCCTAATAACAAAACCATTCGTATAACTGGAGACAAAGAAGGAGGAAAAGTAGGAATTATTTCAAAGATCAAAGCAAGTCATTGCATAGGTAAAGGATTCCTTGCATTCATGGCTTATGTAACCAAGGAACCCGAACCCAAGAAGATGGAGGAAGTACCAATAGTATCCGAATTTCAAGATGTATTTCCTGATGAGCTACCAGGAGCCCCGCCTGATAGAGAAGTAGAATTTAAGATCGACCTCATTCCAGGAACATCACCAATTGCCAAATCACCTTATCGTCTGGCACCTAGGGAAATGAAAGAGCTGAAGAAACAGTTGGACGAGTTATTAGAAAAAGGATTTATATGACCAAGTTCGTCACCGTGGGGAGCTCCAATTCTGTTTGTTAAGAAGAAGGACGGATCGATGAGAACGTGTATAGATTACCGAGAGCTAAACAAGGTCACGATTAAGAATAAGTACCCACTGCCAAGAATCGACGACTTGTTTGATCAACTCCAAGGAGCAAGTTGTTTTTCAAAGATTGACCTAAGATCGGGTTACCATCAGTTGAAGGTACAAGAAGAAGATATACCTAAAACAACATTTAGAACCCGATATGGATATTATGAGTTCAACGTTATGCCTTTCGGACTCACTAATGCTCCAGCAGCTTTTATGGACATGATGAATCGAATTTGCAAGCCATACTTGGACAAGTTTGTTATCGTTTTCATTGATGACATTCTTGTTTACTCAAAATCCAAAGACGATCATCAAGTTCATCTTAGGATCATACTTTAAACCCTAAGGAATGAGAAATTATACGCCAAATTCTTGAAATGTGAATTTTGGTTATCCGAAGTACAATTTCTTGGTCATGTTATAAATGAGAAGGGTATTCAAGTAGACCCAGCAAAGATTGAAGCTATAACCAAATGGGAGAAACCTAAGACACCGACTTAAGTCCGAAGTTTTCTAGGCCTAGCCGGTTATTACCGACGATTCATTCAAGAGTTCTCCCGAATAGGTGTTCCACTAACTTCACTCACAAGAAAAGCAATAAAGTTTGAATGGGGATCGAAACAAGATGAAGCATTTGAAATACTCAAACAAAAGTTAACCAACCAACGCACCTGTTCTGGCCTTACCAGAAGGATTGGAAAACTTTAACATTTACTGTGATGCTTCGCACACGGGAATGGGATGTGTTTTGATGCAAGGAAAGAAAGTGATTGCTTATGCTTCGAGACAATTAAAAATTCATGAAAAGAATTACACCATGCACGATCTTGAATTAGGCGCTATAATTTTCGCTTTGAAGTTATGGAGACATTACTTGTATGGTGTAAAGTTCACGGTATATACTGATCACAAAAGCTTGAAGCATATATTCGATCAAAAGGAGTTGAATATGAGACAAAGGCGTTGGATGGAAACACTTAATGATTACGACTGTGAGATCGTATATCATGAAGGAAAAGCCAACGTAATGGGTGACGCCTTAAGTAGAAAAGAACATGAGAAGCCAAAGAGAGTACGAGCTCTTAGATTGGAACTTAAAGTTGATTTAGCTAGTCAAATCAAAGAAGCTCAGAAATTGGCACTGGAAGAAGGAAACATCAAGGCCGAAAAAGAAAACGGCACAATTGATCAATTGATTGAAGAAAGTGACGAAATTCTTAGACTTGGTACAAGGATTTGGGTACCAATGGCCGGAAATCTAAGAGATAAGATTCTCGAAGAAGCACACAAGTCAAAATACACGATGCATCCAGGTAGTGATAAGATGTATCACAATTTAAAGGATGATTACTGTTGGATCGGAATGAAGAAAGATGTTGCATTATATGTAGTCAAATGCCTGATGTGTTCCAAAGTGAAAGCCAAGCACCAAAAGCCGTTAGGATTACTTCAACAACCGGAAATACCGATCTGGAAATGGGATATGATAACTATGGACTTCATTATGAAGTTACCGAAAACTTCACGCCAAAATGATACAATTTGGGTTATTGTAGATAGACTTACGAAGTCTGCTCATTTCATTCCAATACAAGAAACGTTTAGTATGGATAAGTTAGCACACTTATATGTCGAAAACATAGTATCCTTACATGGTGTGCCACTATCCATCATATCCGATAGAGATAGTCATTTTACTTCAAATTTTTGGTCAAGCTTTCAAAAGGCTATGGGGACTCGACTAAACCTAAGTACTGCTTACCATCCACAAACTGACGGCCAAAGTGAACGCACGATTCAAATATTAGAAGATATGCTTCGTGCCTGTGTTATCGACTTAGGAGGAAGTTGAGATACCCATCTTGCTTTAATGGAATTCTCATACAACAACAGTTATCATACGAGTATCCAAGCAACACCATTTGAAGCATTGTATGGTCGTAAGTGTAGGACGCCTGTATGTTGGTCAGAAACAGGTGATGCTCAGTTTTCAGGACCTGAGATTGTGCAAAGCACCACTGACCAAATAATACAAATCCGTGAACGATTAAAGACGACAAAAGATAGACAAAAGAGCTATGCGGACATTCTCCACAAGACTTTGGAATTCAAAGAAGGCGACAAAGTGTTATTAAAAGTATCGCCTTGGAAAGGTGTAGTAAGATTTGGAAAGAAAGGAAAATTAAGTCCAAGATTCGTCGGACCATTCAAAATACTCGAGCGAATAGGACCGGTTGCTTATCGCCTAGAATTACCCGATGAGATGAAAGGTATTCACGACGTGTTTCACGTATCCAATCTCCGCAAGTGTTTAGCCGACAAAACTCTTGCCATGCTATTGAAAGATGTTAAAATCAATGAGAAGCTTAAGTTTATAGAACAGCCGATTCAAATAGAAGATAGCATGATCAAGTTTCTCAAGCATAAACGACTCAAACACGTAAAAGTTAAATGGGATTCAAGACGTGGACCCGAGTATACGTGGGAGCTCGAGTCAGAAATGAAGGAGAAATATCCTTATCTATTCCAATAAATCTCGAGGACGAGATTATTCAAAAGGTGGGGAGGATGTAACACCACGTCTCAAACCCTATAGGTTTTAGCTTAAAATACTAACTTTTATAAGTATAGGGGCTAAACTGTAAATTCTGAAAATATTCTCCCGTCGCGGTACTCGACGGGGTAACAAATAACCCATCGCGTAGCGCGATGGGTTTGCTGAGTCAGTGGACACGTGTTGAACACCGTGTCGACACGTGGCGTAATATGACATGCCACGTGTCACAACCGCATAAGGCGGCGCAATATTGCGGCGCCGCGGTACGCGACGGGTCCCAAAGGAACCGGTCGCGTACCGCGACGGGGTGCTAAAATTGCTATAAAAGGGGGGTGACGGGCATGAACCCCATTCATCCCAAACACACTTCTCTTTAAACACACATAGCATTGGAAAGCGTGCCCCGTTGCCGTAGCAAGCCGACGTGCTGTTTTCTCGAAGTTCATGCAAGAAACGAAGTTATAAAAGCTAGCAATCACATATGCGAGTAGATCAAGTCCTGCCTTATCTTGTTATCAATCTAAGCATCCAAATTAAGGTAGGAGTTATGTTTAAGTTATTTGAATCATAGCTTAGACTATCAATCGAGGCTATGGCCTTTAACCTTGATCGTATTTTACAAACATTCATTCACAATCATGTTTTCATAAACGTTACTTCATGATGAAGTAATGTTAAACGAAAGATATATTTTGACGGGCATGTAGTAACTGGAAGGGGGATAGCACTAGTAGTAAGTTTCTTGCCTAAGGAAAAGTAATTCGTACAAATCCCAATCAACCGAGGGACCCGTTTACTTACCTGGAGAAACTTACCAACGTGTTAAAAACCTATTAGGCCAAAACATGCTATATCAAACGTCACATAAAACCAAGAATTTTCAATCACAATCAAAGATAAATGATTTCAAGGTTAAGCTTAGCAATCATAGCTTAATCAAGAAACACCATTCAAAAGCATTCATAAAAACCTATTTATGTATAGGTTAATATCATTCACAGTCAATCAATCAAACAGTCAAGGTTTTCCAACACCGACGGTACAGGTGAATACGTTAACCTTTTATCAGTCAAAACATATTTATACTCAATGAGACGAACGGGTGTTTGTCTTAACGAGTCAATCAATTGTCTACATGAGATCGAGAAATCTCTAAAACTTTATAATACAAAGTAGAAAATAAAGTCAACTCAGACCGAATACACATGTGTCTGGATCCAAACATAACCGCTCAGCCTAAATCATTCTAAGGCTACGTGGTCGTGGGCTAATGGTCATAACTAGTCTCCCGGTAAGGGCTACGTGGCTCGGGAACAATTGTGTGTGTAGGGCAGTGGTACATAGACCAGAAGTAGAAATGCTTCTGCTGAGCTTGTAGAGAAAACTACATTTGTATTGTAATGTCATTCAAAATGTTTTATTGAGTCATACGTGTTCACCAGCATATAGCTGACGTATTTTTCCAACCCAGTGCAGGTAATTAAGCATAAGTAGCATTAGAAAGGATTGGAGTCTTATAAAGATAGAAGCGCGTACCGGATGGCTCCGTTTTTGATAAAATAATAATCCTTGTAATATGAACATATATTTTGTAAACTAATACTCGGGCGTTTAATTCCCGAGTAGATTTTCAATGTAAATTAATATTATATTCAAACCTAAAGTCTTCCACTAAAATTAACCCATAAACTCTGATATATTTACAAAACAGGTACCAACTTGTGGTCACACGCCTAGGCCTTAAGTCGGGGTGTGACAGATATATTCAAGTTATGAAAGATATAAGTTTATATTTTACTAACCTGTAAAAAAAGAGTTTGGTTAGTCGTATTGATGCATGTGATATAATATAGCAAAGTCGCGGATCTCATGTTACTCGTATACAAAATTAGGCACTACATGCCAATTATTTACAAGAGGAGGAACTACAAGTCATACACGAAAATAATACAACATTACTCCAAATAAGGTAGTGTACACTACACCATCATGCGGCGGGTTGTTAGCTACAAAAGTCTTAAACAAACTTTCACACAAGATTGAAACCCGTCACATGAAAGATGTAAACATGAGGGTGAGTATTATACGCGTTGCACTCTTTTTTCCTTGGCTATGGTTTTGTCCCAATGGGTTTTCCTAACAAGGTTTTTAACGAGGCAACACCACCAAACGTATTAAAGGAGTACGATGTTATTTTTTCTTTTATAACATGGATAGTCAAGGGGGAGTGTTATCAACATTTATGCTGTGGTGACTATCCACATTCTAACTCCAATGTTATCATTTAGTTTGTATTCATATTCTAACACTATAAATAGAGACTTTTTGTACTTGATATAATATGCTCAATGAGAATACTCCTCCAGTTCACCTTTCTATTCTATATCACTCTATATATTATGTTTGTTCATCTACTATGGACGTTGGTTGTTAATAGGTCGTTGTTTTACAACAAAACCTTATTATTCAATTCTAATTTGAAAAATATCACTCTCTATGTCCAACTAAAAGTGTCATGGTTTGAAAAACACAAAGTTAAGGTAGATATAATGATTATTTTTTTTGTTTACAAATGACAATAATTTGATTGGAAATTGAGTTCATCAATAATGTTTATTAATATTGGTTATGTGTGTTTAATAGTGAACTTGGAAATTAGCTAATAAAATTGAAATGGACATTTGTAATAAGATAAATAAAAAAAGAAAGAGAGAACTCTAGTTTAGTCCCTGCGGTTTATTAAAATTATAAATTTTGGTTCAATAGTTTATTTAGGCTTTTATGGTATAATAGTTTTAATTGACTATCAGTTTTAGCACAACTTATTAACGTCATCTGTCAATCGTTAGTTACTACAACTTTGAGGGGCTTTTTTGTATTTTTCACAAACTTTTAATTAGTTTGAATTTTTTTTTCTACTATATATAAGTTTTATACTTTTTGTTATTTTTAACTATTATGGTTTATTATATTTGTTTATATATAAATATATGCTTTTTTATTTTAAAAAAAATACTTTTTTCTAAACCGGAGCTTTTATGCAACTGTATATTTATTTATATTTGAATACTTTTATTTTTATTTTTTATAATTGTAATAGTATCTATGCTTTAAAATACAAAATATTTATTTTTTTAAAGTTTCAATTTAATTCTACACTTCTATTAAATGATGTAGAAAAATTAACTTTTATGCTTTTATTTCTCGGTGGTAAAAAGAACATATATTTATTAATATTGTTCTTTTTTAATGTTCAATTGACAGAGGTTTTTTAAATATCTGTTTATTAAGTTTAATTATTGGTTTGTATTTTTTTCGATCAACTAAATTTTTGTACTTTTTAGAACTTGAAACTATTATTTAACATCTCAATCAGTTTGCTAGCCCATCAAAATAGGAATGACTTATTGGTTTATATTTAATGATTCATATTAACTTATTTAATTTAATGTTTTTTGAATATAGTTTACCTTTTTTATTGAGATTGCCGCTTTATGCAAGTGTATATTTATTTATTTCAATGGTTTTAATATGTGCGCTACTCTATTTTCTAATCAAAATTTACAAAAACTAAGTTAAATTAAGTTAACTATGTACCAGTACTAAATGCAAATCAATAACTAAAATAAAAAAAATGATTTTCAAAACCCTTCTGTCAATTGAAAAGTAAGAAAGACAATATAAAATAGCTATATGCTCTTTTTACCATCGAAAATAAAAGAAGGAACACTGATTTTTCTAAGTCATTTGTAGTTAGTAAGAGTTTTAAATTAAAATCGTACTTCAAAATAAAAATTAAATACACTGTTTTTAAATTGATATACTATTACAACGACAAAAAGTAAAATAAATAAATAAATAAATAGATAAAAGTATTTAAACATAAATAAATAAATATACACTTGCATAAAAGCGTCAGTTTCGAAAAAAATATATTTTTTAAAATAAAAGGTGTATAGATAAATAAGAAATATAAGATTTAAGATTAAATAAATAATTATATATATTTATATATGGCCATTATAATCATTTATAATATAATAGATCAAAATATTAACTATACCTTATTATATATTAGTTTAGTAATTGTTGATGGACCATATTACCTATTATTAACTAATAAAGGGTTTCCCCTTAGGTGTATATAAAGAGATATAAATATTAACATCATAACCTAATCACACACACATTATAATTTTGTGTGCCTCCTCTCTCCTAAACTGGGTTCCTCTCAAGAACCCTTACACCATCCTTAACTATACATTCTAAAGGGGAGCTCGATCAAGATGACAAACATGTCGACTACATCATACTTTGCTGCGGTTACTACTCTACATGCTGTAACAGGTTCATAAGTTTAATATTTATTATGTTTTCTATTACTTACATGAAGAACTGATCAACATGTGGTATCTGAGCGATGTTGATTAATATGTTCTTCATGTTTTCCCTAAATCTGGAATTGAATCAGAAGACATGGACTAAAACTTGATAAACCCTAATTTTTTCGGTTTCTTTTTCATGTCTATTACAAAAACAATATATGAAACTGTTTAAAATCACTAAAATTCATATTTAATAAACCCTAATATTTTGAAATCTGTTAAAATCATGTTTAAAGATTTCGATTCCAGTTTTTGTATATGTTTAATAATTAAAATTTTCAACGATGTTCTTCGTGTTCATCATAATTTTTTGAAAATTATAACATATTTTGGTTCAAAGCTGGATTAAAATCTGTTAAAGTTAATTTAGGGATATAATTTTTCAAATCTTGAATTAATTAAAAGTTTTGGTATTTTCTTAAAAGATTTGAATCCCATTAAAATAGGAAATAGATATAATTGTTAATCCTTCAAAGATTTGAACCTAATCTTATTATTATCTTTTTAGTTTTCGAAATCTGTTTAGGGATCAACTAGTTTACGATATTATTTGTATGAGTTTTATTTATTTTTATTTTTTTTTGTGTTTTCAGTTTAATTAGGATAATATTAATTTTTGGATTTTAGTGTTCTCGGATTTTAAATTATATCGGCTTATACGGGTTTTTTTTTTGAATGGTTTTCCAATCTTCTTCCCGCAAACACGCTAATTTTCTGAAAACTCATTACTTTACCCAAAAACCCATAATACTCGAAAACATATTAACCAAGAACCCATGTCATCCGAAAACTATAATTTACCCGAAAACGTTATTTCTTGAAATCCTTAATTTTACCCAGAAAGTTTTTTACTATTAACTCATTAAAATGTTTTGTAGATACTTAAATATTATAAAATTTTACAAAACATAAAGGCTTAACTTGAATGAACTTTTGATGTATCACTTCTGCCCAAAGGTGATGAGTTACATTTACCATATCATTCAAGTCTAACTGAAAGCTTTTGTTAGTTTTTTCTAACATAATATAAATGTCTCATTTGCCCAAAGGTGATGTGTTACATCTTTATTCAGCAAAACTAGCATGTGCATAATTAAAATAATTGTCTCACTTCTTCCCAAAGGTGATGTGTTACAATTATTTTGCACACATACTTAAATAAAATTTAATTCTGCCCAAAGGTGATTTATTTTTTGTTTAAGTAGAACTTTTAATTATAGTCTATTAGTTTGATGTTAATAATAGACATATCAAATCTTCAATAAAATATAATGATCCTTCATTAATCTAATGATCATAAATTTTAATATGTATTATCTTAATATCCCATAACATTACTCACTATAATTTTCTTCTATAAATAGCTATCTCATCCAAATCATACACTCTAATCTTAAAATACAATTGAATTTTGTCTCATAAAGAGTTTTAATAACATTTAGCTCTTCTCAATTTTAATTATCTATTAAGACGTGATATGACTATCCTACTGCTCTTTCTAATAACAATTATTCCATTGAAAACTAGAGCCTAACAAATTGAATGAGTCAATCATAATGTCTATTATGATAATGATAATCAAGAACTTATATAAATAAATGCTATCACTAGATTTCTTCTAGATTTAGTTTTTCCTAAGACTAATCAAAATAAATCAAGATTCATGCACTCCTTAAAAATTCTAACTATAAGGTTAGATGGTATTATTGAATATATCATAATGTACAATCATGACCCATAAAATTAAGGGCTCACACATGATATTAAGTACAATATTCTAGTACATTTGTAACATTTGTTACTTTTCAAACCCGAAAACCCGACCCATTTTAAATATTCGGTTTTATTTATGAATATGCGTATAAATATAAATGGATATTTCAAGTTTCGTTTTATGCGTGTTCGTCAACCGACTCATTTTGATGTTTCGATGTATTCGTATAATTCTTTTATTATATATATATATAATTATTGTTTATTTATTTAATAATATTTATGACGTGTTATAATCGTTATTCGTTGTTTATCTATTTCGTATTGTTCAATATAAAACTCCAAGTTCTTACATGCTTACTAAAATGAGTCCCGAACTATCCGGGTATTATATGGAAATAATCCAAGTTATAAACTTTTATTAAGGTATATAACATTCAAAGTTCAAGGTTCAATGTATTTTAAATTCTATTTAAAAGAAATATGAAAGTTGAGGGGCTATTAGTGTAAATATGAATATAATATAATAATAATAAAATCAACACAACCCATCTCCCTCCCCCCTGTACCACGTTTTTCCGGTTAGCCGGAAATCCGACGACCGCGAACCAACTCCGGCGACCCTCAAAACACCCATTAAAAGCCCGTTTTGATCAGTTAATCCCACCAAACGATTTCTCCACTAATTATTAACATTAATTCGCGAGTTATTTCACATTTAACACCTAATTAACTTATAATAATCACTAAACCCGTCGGAATTATCATTAAATCATAATAACTCGAATTAAACACGAACTAATCCAATTGAGACTATAAATAGGACCCAAATCAACATCTAAACTCGCACCAATCTTCCATATCCTCTCTAACACTCTCTATAACTCCGATTTGTTCATCAAAGTTACTTTTCCGGCGAGTCTTGTTCTCCATCATTCGGGCACCAAATCAAGTAAGTAAGATATGAAATCGTATTAGTTTCAAGTGAATAACAAAACCCCTAACATAAATTGAACAAACATGGAACATATTAGGTTTATTGAATCTAGGGTTTGCTCAAGAAGATGATGAACATGATGTTGTTGCATATATATTTTTGTTTCTAATTTTATAACACAAATGGACTTTGGTCCAGTGGTTGTGTATGCTTGTTGTGGTTCTGAAGATCCGGGTTCAAACCCGGGTCACTGCACATCCTTTATGTATTTTTTTAAAACTATGTTTTTAAATTATAAAGGTGTTATAAATCATTATAAAATAAATAAAAATCATTTTAACAATTGTTTTAGATTGTTTTAACCCTTTTAACCAAAAACTAAACTTTTACAAACCCGAACCGTTCGTTAAAACTCGAAAAATAAATATATAAATATGTTATCGTCGTAATCTTTATAGATTCAATAAAGACAACAATAAAATACACCGGTAACGCTAGGATCCCGTAACATTATTATATACAAAGTTAATATAAAACTCATAAATAATAGGAAAATTGGATTTTAATAATCCCAATTTAACGCAGTTGGCCGATAATAATCCCAACTTTGAAATTATCTGTCACTGGTCCCAACTTTCATACTATTTGTTTTCATTGGACCTCCGTTAAAAAAAATTTAACGACGTTAAGTTTTTTCCAAATTTCAAACGGATATTTTAGGGCTTTTGATCGGAATGAGAATACGAGTCGATTGATGTAAAACTTACCTCTAAAAGGTGGTCCAAACGACCAAAGGATGCTTCAATTATGGTGTTTAAACTTCTAATTAACAAAAATCAAGTTGTTTGAAGCATCATTTCGAGTTAAGTTTTACAGCAATCGATTCGCATTCTCATTCCGATCAAAAGCCCTAAAACATCAATTTGAAATTTGAGAAAAATTTAACGTCGTTAAAAAAATTTTAACGGAGGTCCAATGAAAACAAATAGTGTGAAAGTTGGGACCAGTGACAGCTATTTTCAAAGTTGGGATTATTATTGGCCAACTGCATTAAGTTGAGATTATTAAAATCCAATTTTCCTAAATAATATTATAATAATATATCGTTAGAATCCGTTAAATTTTAATATTAATACACTTTAAAAGGGAAAAGTATATATATACAAATAATAATACATGAACCTTAAAACCGACATGTTATCTTCATTAAATTAATTAGTAATTCTTGTGTTCTTATTATTTTAGCTCGTGAGATTCGATCGTTCGGTTTCATATAATGCGCTTTCCGTTTCGTTTCCAAGTTGTATTCCTATTTCAAAGGTGAGTTTCTCACACCCCCTTTTTACCCTTTTTAACTATTTTGGGGGTAGCATATATATCCTATCAATATTTCAATTTCGTTTATTCCTTATTTACAAACTACAATTCGCTACATGGACTTGTGTGTTTACTTGTTACATGCTACAAATTACTTGCTCATTGACTACTTCAAGATAGTATGATCATACGCCCCCCTTTGCGCTCAATACATTTGTTGTGATGAGTGGAAAAGAGCCTCATTATCCAAGTACGTTGGTGCACAATCCCAACTGGAAAGGACCTTACTTGCGCTTATTTGAGTACGCTAGTGCACAATCCCAGTTGGAAAGGACATTACTTGCTCATTTACACTTGTTCATGGAATTGTATGATTTTTATGTACGTATATCAAAACTTGTGTGAACTCACCAACTATTCATTTAGTTGACTTTATTATATATATATGTTACTGGTACAATTATTAGAGGATGAAATGGAGAAGACACTAGAACTTAGGTTATATTAATAAATGGACAAGTTGTTAATTGTTCTTGTATTTTCCTTGTATTTATTGTTACAAACTTGTGTACTTGATGTTTAATTAATTAATGATAATATTGTCACTTAATATTGTCACATGTGTTTTGAGCAATCTGTACGTCACACTCTGGTGTATTCCTCTTTAGCCGGGGTGTTACAACATTGCATACTCAAATTTTCAATAGTACAATTTGGTGCCTTAAAAATCAACTATAACACTCAGAAATACCAAAGAAAAATGAGTGTGTTGATCAACAACATATGTACAAGAAAAGAAGCATCTGGTACTGGAAAATAAGACGCTATTCAACTCACTACCACTAAAACCTAAAAGAGGATTATTCTAAGGTTCATAGACAGAATACAATTATTACTTCCAGCTTTAAGTTCTATAATGAGAAGTCTCATTGCAAAAATATGTCATTAGATTAGGCATGTGCATTACAAGATTATCCATAATTAAAAAGAACAACTGGCTAAAAATGATAGTTAAATATTAATGATATTTAAGTCTGCTAACCTAATATTCTCATTAACACATGATTGGTTGAGTCTAGTTCTATATGTTTACCCAAAAATCAACAAATAACTAACATGAGGGTTAGTAACAAATTTAAATGTTAAGGTTATTAGAACCATGATAAACTGTCTTCAAATTACGCTTTCTGATACCTTAAATATTCTGGAGATTAATCAGAATCTAGTATCAATACTTAAGCTACATTATGACAGTCATAAGGTTTGCATAGCCAACAAAAAGTCACTATTACATTATATGATTTGTTATCAATATTTGGATTGAAACATTTATAAAATACAACTAGATGATACTATATTTTTACAACTTTTGTTATCATGCAAATAAAAATGTAACAAAAGACAAATGAGACATATAAAATCCATCCATTAAAACCAAATTTCATGAGAAATCATGACATGGTTAATGAGGGTGATTTTTCATATAATCTCATTCTCGGTGATTTTAAATCATGTGTTAGATGCCCTAAACATTGTTTGGCTTAAGAAATAAGTATGGGTCCACCAGAAGTTATATTTCACTTACATTAGTGGAACTTATTCATACAGAATATTCAGACATAATTATTTTATCATTTAAAAGGCTATTACTTGTATCTAGTCTGTCTTCTATCATTCATGGTCTTAAAGAGATCCATTCATATATAGTTAATATGATTTCTTCTAAATATGTCCCAAAGTTTCTTATGACACATAAATGAAATCAAATTAAGTATAACGTATGTATGACAAATTCCCACATCACGTACATCATTGAAACTTCTCATGTAGTTTTTCCTAGAGAAATCGAATATTAGTGGGAGCCTTAAGTGTCTCAATCATAACTTACAAGATTTGCAAGAGGTGGAGGAGTGAAAACTTGATATTATCTTAATTACACCTCTTGTACAAGAAACTGCTCCATCACAACACTATTTCATCAAAATTTATCTCTGTAGAATTTACTACTACTCTTACAAAAGTTTCGGTGTTTATTAAATGTGGGCATACTCCGATTTCTTACTGAAATAATCCTCACAAGAGAAACTACGACGACTTACATCATTAACTCGTTTTCTATTAGAATCTATTGGTCTTTAAATATTGACCATAAGCATGCAAATTTTTGTAAAGGCTTCTAAGGTCAGTGAGAGTAGCAAAAGTCTTTATAATGACTTGTAAGAAGTACAAGAGGAGGGGGAAGAGAGTCATTAAATTTTACTCCATATTTAAACTCCAATTACACCTCTTGGACACCATACTGCACCAACTTTATATACTTAGAATCCTAAAACTGATAGCAACTTAACAAAGAGCTAATCCATAAAATCGAGACTTTTAAAATTACCCAATAATCAACTTAGGAGGCCATCTAGGTTTTAAAACCTACTAACACTGATGATTATGTAACCTCCCTAACTAAAGTTGAAATGGATGTTGCAAAGTTTAATGATTCTACCTCTTATAATTAAACCATTAGCATCAATCATACTTGACTCCATAAGTCAGCATAACGTTTTGAGATTTGATTGAATCACCTTAGAGTGTTCATAACTAAACGAAATCTCAATACGAAACGTCAAGACAATAAGAAGCACGATTGATTGTTAAAGGTTATATTCAAGGATAAACCAATTATCAAAAAATATTCTTACCTATATTACAAAAGATTTCTTTAAGAATCATTATTGTTCTAGTAGCTTACAATAGTTAAGAGCTACATTAGATGAACATTAAAACAACTTTCCCTAACAATCGGCTTACGTATTTATATGTTCATAAAACAACCTAAAAGTTATAAACTGAAGGTCAAAGAACATTTAGTTTATAAGTCAATAAAATCCATATATGAGTTAATGCAAACATCAAAATATGATGAAATATTTATACAATTATTTTCATAAAAAATGAGTGGATTAATGTACCTACCTCAAGATGAGTGGGAGCAACTAAAAACAAACTTGTCCTTATATAGATGACATTATCTGACAAGTATATGTTAAATGAGTCAAAGCATTTTCACACATACTTTGATATTATAGATCTCAGAGATATTCCTTACACATGTAACAAACAGTATTGCTCTACTTTAGAGGATAATAGGAACACATAAGATTATTTCCTTATGCTTCATTAAGTAGAAGCCTTAATTCCAGTCTATACTCGTTTAGATATTACTCAAAATTGCAACATACTAAATATGTCTAGATTAATGTGAAGCATCTAAAAGAGTACTAAGATATCTTTAAAAGAAACGAAAGACTTAATTTAAAAGAAGAAGTGAGAATTCAAACCGGTAGATTACTCTAAACTTTGTCATATTCAAAGATAAAAAAATGTAATTTTCGGGATATATTCTTTTGTCAGTAGACAAATCTATCTCATGGAGGAGTCATGATGAACTGATAACAACAATCTAAGTCATAACGACATAATATGTTGATTAATTACAACGTGTTGTCAATAAATGTTGTTGAACATTTATTAGTGGACTCATAAGTTTATTAAACTCCATATAAATTATATATAGAAGACTTATTGTGATAAAGTCGGCTACCATGTTTTCTCAAACAGTAACAGTTTGAGAGGTGCTGCATTAAATTTTGATATGAAATTAATTATTCGTTTATGAACGAATTGAGGAATCTAAATTTTCGTATCGAATACATTCATGATATGCTTAAGGATCCGATAAGTAAAAGTCTCAACCATAAATATTATGAAAGCGCTTATAGTAATGACGGGTTATTGATGACTATGCGCAACTGCATATCATACTATGAATGTTAACTATAAATTTCCTCATCAGTTTTGATTTTGTATGTCTCTTAATATGTTGTACATGCATAATGACATATAGACAAATTATTATACAAATCAAACGTTTAAAGGACTTACTTGAAAATTTTGATCATAACTACTTAGGTTTTAAATAAGGACTGCAGTATGATTAATGGGGGTCTTGAGCTGATGTTCAATTCAATGACTGTATTTCTCTACTCCAGTTTAAGTTTAAAGCTAAAATGAGTGTTAACTCCTGATCAGGCTTATCTAATACTCATAATAAATGATTACTCGGCCAAGTGGGAGAATGTAAGATTAAATATGTAATTATATATATTTATATATGGCCATTATAATCATTTATATTATAATAGATCAAAATATTAATTATACCTTAATATATATTAGTTTGGTAATTGTTGATGGGCCATATTATCAATAATTAACTAATAAAGGGTTTCCCCTTAGGTGTATATAAAGAGAGATAAATATTAACATCATAAGTTCATAACCTAATCACACACACATTATAATTTTGTGTGCCTCTTCTCTCCTAAACCGGGTTCCTCTCAAGAACCCTAACACAATCCTTAACTATACATCCTAAAGGGGAACTCGATCAAGATGACAAACATGTCGACTACATCATACTCTGCTGCAGTTACTACTCTACATGCTGTAACAGGTTCATAGGTTTAATATTTATTATGTTTTATATTACTTACATGATGAACTTATTAACATAAGAAACATGATACTAAAATATAAGAGTTTAAAACTTATATTTAGTAGAAAACCCAAAAATTCTTATAATTAAAAGTTTATGAAAAATACAAAGAAAGTCCCTCAAAGTTGTATTAATTAACTGTTGCAGGATGATGTTAACAGGTTGGTCTAAAACTAATGATTAATCGAAACTATTGTATCATAAAAGCATAAAATAAACTATTGGAGAAAAAATGATAATTTAAAGAAATCACATATACTAAAATTTGAACTTTTCTCTAAAAGAAATATTATTCACTTTTAAGAGTAGTAACTATACATAAATTCTTTGCAATTAATACTTATTAATACTAAAATTTCGAAACCTAATCATGTCGACATATCATAATGTAACTAGTTCGTTTTTGTCCATTAATATTAATGACTAAAATTTCGAAAAATTGATAGTGTCGACATGAAACGTATTCCTATTTTACTTCTTTCTTAATCAACCCCTACATATATCTCTCTCCATCTTCAACAACCCATTACAACTCCCTAAATCCCTCCACATCTTTTGCAACTAACCATGAATATTAAGCACCTCTTCCTTCTTTTCATCTTACCCGTCTGCATTTACGCAGAATGCACTTGTGAAGAATCCGACAAGTTAGACGACAAGCACAAGAACCAAGCTCTCAAATTCAAATTCATCGCAATTGCTTCAATTCTTGTCGCGGGTGCGGTCGGTGTTTCTGTACCTCAATTTGGTAAAATAGTTAAAACGTTACGCCCGGAGAGCAGTGTGTTCTTGTTGGTTAAATTCTTTGCAGCGGGTGTTATTTTAGCCACGGGTTTTGTTCATGTGTTTCCTGATGCTAAAGAGAGCTTGGATAATCCGTGTCTTGGTGACAAGGCTTGGGGCGATTTCCCATTAGCGAGCTTCGTGGCTATGTTGGCTGCGGTGGCGGTGATGATGGTTGAAACCGCGGTTACTAGTGTCTTTAATAGATTGCATTATACGAACAGGGCGGTTGAGGCTGTAGCTGGAGATGAGGGTCAGATGCATGTTCATACACATACTTCCCATGGCCATGCACATGGGTCGTCGGAAGGTCTCCTCCGTCACCGGATTATTTCGCAGGTCGTGTTTTGTTTTGTTCCTTTTTATAAAACACGATTTTTTTTAATCCATGTTGTCTTTTTGGAATTGCACCCAAAGACATCTTCTCTCAAACCTAAGTGTTTAAATACTTTATCTTTATAGATCACTCCATTGTTGATAATGATTTGTTAATATCTTAGTGGTTGACATATAGGAAAATATTAAGTAATATTAATTTGTATATTTATGAGGATTCATATTACCTAACTAGTATTAGTTTTTGTAAAAAAAATGGAATATTTAACAAAATGTAAACTTGGAATATATACCGATAAAATCCTATAAATAACAAGCATATGCATAATAGTTTTAATGTTAATAAAGTGACATTTATGGCATTATATGTTTGTATGAGACGAAATAAATGTACACATGAATTGAATGACTACTAGACAATAAATAGAAAAAACTCAAAAAGTCATTCATTGAGTTCTAAACTAATTAATTTCTTAAAATATACTAGTAATTGAATGATTATTGGTACATTTTTTTCTCTTTGGGTTTCTAGTCACCATTAGTTAAATATGAACTTTTTTTTAAATATAAATACGAATTCATTTAACTAAAAAAAATGGTTTCAGTTACAACAGAGAGATATATAAGCGGGCAACAAGATGCGCCGTTACCCCTTTTTAAATATGAACTAAAACTTAAGAAATGTTGTGCAGGTCTTGGAAATTGGGATCAAAATACACTCGATAATAATCGGAATATCATTAGGAGCTTCATTCAATCCCAAAACAATCAAACCACTTATTGTTGCTTTGAGTTTTCACCAATTGTTTGAAGGCATGGGCCTTGGAAGTTGCATCACTGAGGTACCTGCTCATAACTCTTCTTTAATATGCCATAAATTTTCCTGCAAAATATTCATTTCTGATGTAATTTGCAGGCCAAATTCAAGGTTGGGGCGGCGGTAACAATGCTTATATTCTTTTCCTTGACAACTCCAATAGGTATTATAATTGGGATTGCGATCTCAGATACATACGATGAGAACAGCCGCACCGCTCTTATAGTGCAAGGGATACTTAATGCAGCATCTGCGGGGATACTTATATATATGGCTCTTGTGGACCTCCTTGCTATGGATTTCATGAAATCAAAAGTTCAAACAAGCTCTAGGCTTCAAACTCTAGCATTTATCTCAATTCTTTTGGGGTTAGGTTGCATGTCTCTTTTGGCCATATGGGCTTGAGTCTCCTACACAGCATTTTATATCAAGTTATTTTTAATTAGATAGTGTATGTAATAAGGTATGGTCAGTTTAGCTTTATAAAGCGAGTAATATAAGGTTGTTGTCATGAACCTTCCCGCCAATCACAAGTTTAAAGTAGTTTTATTCTCGTCACGGTCTAAGTTTTTCAAAATAACAAAATTAGAAGTTAACCAAAATGTTATACAACATACTACACGACGGAAAGTTAACAAAGGTAAACAGCATAACACGTTGCTACACATTAATAAACTTTACCGTAATATATCAATTTTTCAAATCGTTTGGGCCTATGCAGCCTCTACTACCACGAGTCCACGATTCATGCTGTTGAACCTAGATCTTGGCATGACATCTAGCTGATGGGCTTTTGTCGGTTAGTTGTGAAGAGTTTAACCATAAATAATCTCTTAATCATCCCATCAAATAAGTGAAAGATTTATTAAACTGTGAAATATTACTCTGCCATAATGTAATGTGCTTTCAATGCAAACAATATTTAACATCCAAAAAACTGCCAAATAAAATGCGTCCCTAGCCGAAATATCACAAGTACCACCTTGTCCTTGGCCATCTCATGGAAAACTATTACCGAAATCCTTTTTTGTTTAACATTAACTTGATTAGTTTTAAAATTTTCTTCTTATTATGATTTTATTTGTCTCGGTTCAAAAGTCACCCAAGGTGTATAGATCCTAATATGGTAATTTCAACTCGTTTAACAAGAATGGTAATTAGACATGTTACTGAAAATTATATGTTTGACACTTTGACCCGTTTACTAAAAACAACAATCCTAATTCCATTACCAAAGTTATTATTTTGACCTATTCATTAAATCATATTAAATGCTATTGTTGGCTAAGAATACTAAGTTTGTATAAGGCTTTCATGCCCAATTAAAATCTTTCATATACCAACCTTTGTTGGATTTATGGCCGATCACTGTATATTTATTATCTCATATGTTGTATTTCTTGTATTTAATAATATCCCTATTATCATTGCTAGCTCAATATTAGTTGCTATCATGCATTGACAGTATCATAAACCTGTTAGAATTTTGAAGAGCTTTGGTCATGATCACTCGTTGACTACGTCTATTTCTTTATTATCAATGGATTCTTTTTGTCAACTTTATTTGACTTTAATTTTGATATGCAATTTCAAGCATAGTATTATACTTTTTGAAATTCACAAATTCAACACACTAACATCGATTCTGTTGGCGCACATGTCATTGAGCTTTTTAATAATATAGGTTCTAAAACCCAATTCATATAATCAGTGTTCAGGGGCTGCCTTACAGTAGAGACGAATAAAGCTAGGGCTTGAGGCCCCCGAAAAAATAAAGCCTTCGTTTTATAATTTTAGATGTTTATATATATATGCAGAATCGTATATTTATTATACATAAATGGTTATTTATACAATTATGTAAGTGGCCCGATGGTTAACTCTCTCCATATCCACCTACTTTATTATCTTTAATTTAAGACCCAACCATGCAGGTTCGATCCTCTTCTAAATCTTCTTTTTTTTTCTTTTTTTTTCACTTTTAGTTGTTTCATGTCATTTCTTAAAACTGTTTGTTTCTAATTGTTTCCAAAATTTTCCAGTTTTTAGCTGAACCAGTATTGTATTCTAATTGTTTCCAAAATTTTCAAGGTATATATATATATATACTTGAACTAGTATTATATAGAAATTCTATCATTTTTTAAACTTTATAATTCATAAACGGAGCATGTTGTTCGATAAATTTAAATAAAATGAAGTGTGTATGCATATATATATATATATATATATTCCATTAATTTGTATAATACGTAAATCAAACTCCTTTTATAAAATAAAATTGTAAATAATGTATTCTCATATACAAAACACAACAATCACTTGGTAAATTTTAAACATAAAAGTTATAAGTGCTATAATTTCATCTCTCTGATTCTTGGTAAGGCCCCCAAACTTTTCATCCGCTTTAGGCCTCCAAAATGATTGGGCCGGTAATGTCAGTGTTAGGCGGCAATGCAGATGTGACAACACACAAACATGCACAAACAATGAACATGCAGTTAACATGACACAAGAATTTATTGCGTGACAACATATAAACATGCAACACACAAGAAATGATAGCACCGCATAAGAATTTTATACGGTTCTGTCTCAGTGAGGAACCTACATCTACATCTGCAACTAGTGTTATTTCATTAATTATGCGCAAAAATTACAATTATATAGCAAGCGTATATATTCCTATTAGGGTTAACAACCTTAATGAGAAAGAAACAAATATGGCCCCAAGATGTAACATTCGTTAATTTCAAACCCGAAAAACTCAACCCATTTTAAATTTTCGGTTTTTGTTTATATATATATATAGGGTTTAGATCAAATACAAATGAAATTAGAATGCTAAACGTGAGAATAAAGTAGAGTAATTATATATACAAGTAGAGTAATTATGTAATTACTCTATGATATAATTATATAATTACTCTACTTGTATATAGAATTACTCTACTTGATTCTCACGTTTAATACGCTAATTTCATATATACGTTAACTTTTCCCTATACACACACACACACACACATATATATGTATGTATGTATGTATGTATATATGGTTAAGTTCATGAGAGAAATGATTGTATATAGGGTTAAGTTCACGAGAGAAATGATTTTAGTGCGAGAAATCATTTCAACCAATCAAAAGTTTTGTTTTTTACTTTTTGTTTAATTAATTAGAGGGGTAGATTAGTAAAATTCCATTTATTTTATTTGGTAACTATTAAATTATTTATGAGTTACAAATAAAATTTTCTTTTTCGTTAATTTCTTTATTTGATTCAATTTGTTGTTTGTTAGTAGCCAATGAATTTTTAGATTAAAGCTGTTTTATTTTCATCAGTTTATTTCTTCATCATTAATAATCGACACTACTAGAAAGGCTAATGCAACCTTTTATAAGCAACCTTTTAAAAATAAGTTGCATTTGATTATAAATTTACTTCATGGAACATAAAGGTTGTATTAGAATATCAAATGCAACCTTTTTTTAAAAAAAAAGTTGCAAATATTATGAAAATTGCAACTTTTGTAAAAAAAGGTTGAATAAAATTTTTTTAGAAAAGGTTGCATTGTTAAAACACAAATACAACCCTTATTTTTAAAAAGGTTGCATATACATTACTGTAATTTTAAATGACAGGTTTTATAATATTAAATGACAGCTTACTGTAAAAGGGTTGTATTGTTAAAGATTTAAGACAACCCTTCATTATTTTATAAACAAGAGAACCCAAATTATTCTAAATTGTCAAATTTGGAAATAAACTAGAAACAATATATAGTTCAGAAGTAAATTTCTAGCATAAATTAATAAATTATCCAACAAGAAACAATATATCTCATTCTAAAATTCATACGCCTAATCTTATTGTAGATTTTCTAAACTTGATGGTAATCTGAACTTTGTTTGAGTTAGCTATGAGATGAATAAAGAAAACTCCATCATTCCAACAATCATGTTTCATTGAATAATGACATCTGAACTCTCCATTACACATAAACTATATGCAGCCTCCACTGTCCACTTTATCTTCAAAACCACACTAATCAATCCTTTCCACCCAAGATATTGTTCATCTGTAATAGAAATGTAAATCTATTGTAACTAAAGATTTAAGTGAATCAATTAAAACACGCAAGACATGTTAATCTAACAAAGAGATCATCTTACAAACTTTTTTCTTCTGAAAGGTGAAGTCATCTTACAAACTAAATACGGTTAGAAAATTATATTATTAAAAGATTCATTATTGCACTTATAATGAGCTCACAACGAATTAAACATATATTGGACCCAACTTGCAACCTATGTAGATGGATCCATCAGCTGATGTAAAAAAAATGGCAATGTATTTTCTTCATATGTGGTTCTTTTTGTCAACCCATTGAACTTGTAATTATTGTTCCATCACAGTCAATGAGACTCTTAACTAGTTAATAACTCAAATACAAATATAACACATGCTGACATGGAGGTGAATAAATCAAGTAAACTAGACATTGGTTGTTTAGTTACTGTATGAAATTATGAGTAACTGTTACGTTTTAGTATAGGTTGAGTCTATTAAAGTTTGGTACAACAGTTAAATGGTTGGTTATAACTTAATTATAACAGTAACAATGGCGTCTAACGGTTTTGTCAGCTAACCGTTATTATGTATGTAATAAACAGAGTAGCAGGTGTATGTAAAAAATATAACATTCAGTCACATATTCACGAATCCAGTTTACATACTTATCTTATTTGTAACCTGTTTATATAATACCTTTGCAACAAGTGAATCCAGTTCATACATTCATGAATCCCTTCAATCCATCCCCTCCAACTAGTGATCAGGGCCGTCTTTGAGGCATGGCAGGGTAGTTGACGGCCACAGGCCCGACATCCTGTTAGGCCTAAAAAAAAAATTTTCAAAAAAAAATTATATGTATTTTTATCTAAAACATGTGTATAATCAATGTTTCAACACAATTACATAACCGCTAGCTTAGTCAAATGGTAAAGGGGTATGACATCTAACCAAAAGATTGTGGCTTGTAGTCTTATTTGAGACAATGTTAAGCTTATTTTTATACAAAAGTTTTTTACACAACTTAAATCATAATCAAATAAGCTCATTTATAATAAAATTGTTTAAACCCAACAAAATGTTTCGTTTACTTAAGGCCCTAAAAAAAGTTCGCCTTTAACCCAAAAATTTTTTTCGTCTTTTCGGAGCCGACCCTGCTAGTGATATTTATGGACTATGTGTATTCACCTAGAGTGGACTGTAGACGATAACAGCAGCTACACAGACAAAAATTCTGCAGTGATTATATTCTCAATATATTATACATAAACTATATATTTTAAAATAATATTACAATAACAAAAATTCTGTGTATTAATAATTATATTATCTTACTATATTTGTTTATTATTCATCATTATCACTTGTTATTTATTTATTTTATTTATCATATTCTATTTTTATTTCTTTATTATTCATTGATCAACTTTCATTCATTTCTTTAATTTCTTTATAACTATTATTATTATTCATCACTTTCCTATTTGTTAAAAGCGTTCTACGATCATCGGAATGAGTTATACATTAAAAAAATTTATATATGTGATTCACAAATATGATCATAATTAAAAAAATATAAACATATAATCCTATACATATACATTAAAAATACATTACCTATGTAGTAAAATAATATATAAATAATGGAATAATCCTACACAGACAAAGTAAATGAACATATAATCCTACACATATACATATACATAGATTTATTATGCGAGCATAACATATGATCCTACACATAACATACACACAGATTAATTATGCGAGCATAACATATAATCTTACACAGGCCAAGTATATGAAGATATAATCCTACATAGATTACTAAAAGATCATAACATATAGTCCTTATACAAACCCCAATCACCCAAACATCCAAATATTACGTTTTAAAGGGTGCAATTTACCCATTTGTACTTACGCCTTGTTTAATCAACAATTAAATCATCAAGCGTTAATCAATTTCAGTAAGGTTTGATGCATCGGGTTCGTTTTTACCATTTAAACCTAGATCTAAGATTTCTAGATATAAACCAGACCTAACGCACAATCCCTTCATATAAACGTAAACTATAAAAAAGTGAGTATTAGAGACTAAACTATGATGGACTAACATATCAGTCTTAAATACATAATATCAAGGACTAATTTATCAGTCCCAAATAACATTAGGGGCTGACTAGGCATCCGTTACTGGGCGGGGACTGGCACATCAGTCCCCGATAAACATTAGATACTAATTAAGGAGTATAAAAGACTATTTTTTCAGTCCCAAATACCTATATTTTTTGTAGTGGTACCTTAAACGAGCCGAACTACAAACACGGTCAAGTTTTGATGTTGGTTTGGACTGTCACGACGTTCCGCCACCAACGGGTTTGGGTTTCTACCTTCGGATCTTGGCTCGGGTTATATGATGGTGTTTGTGTAGGGTTTCTATGGATATTTTAGACTTAGTTAATCATTTAACTAGTCATTAAAAGGCGGAAGCGTGATTATCTATAAACTTTATGTACATATATCCATATATATATTACAAGTTCATATGTGTGTTAATCTATGAATAACCCTTTATTCTTGTTTCAAGATTACCATTAATCTTAAGATTAGAAACCCGAGACTAAGGATCAAATAATACGGAAAAACTAAACTATCAAAGCTTGTAAAACTTACATTCTTAACTCCTTAAGAGATGTAGTTGATGGTTGAAGAAGATGATGATGTTGATGCTAGACTTTCAAAGGGAAAATCCTCAAACGGAAGATACCCCGAGCCTCCAACACACACCGAGCTATGTTAGGAAGCTTGAACACGAGAAACCGAGACTCGAACCTCTTTTGTTTCTTGACTTCGGCCGAACCAAAAGCTAGAGGGAAAGAGAGAGTTGTGGTTACTTATTATATCTTGAAAGTATGTTGATATTTATATAAATGAGATCATATCTCATTCATATCTTAAGTTAGGTTTTTGGTCAAGTAAAAGTTACTCAACCTCCATCAAGTCCTTACCAACTTTGACCAAGTGTATGGGGTGTAAGGCATACATGTCTAAATAATATATATTTTATACCTTATAAAATATATAAACATCCCATTTTTTATAAACCATTTTATAAAAGAACACATGTTTAAATAATCATTCCAATAATAATTATTTGAATAAATAAATTAACCAATTAATTTATTTAACACTTTCAAGTAATTATTCAGATCCCGATTTCTAAATGTGTTGTGTTCTGTATTTGTTTTATAGATCATATCTCAACAAATACATAATTGGTGTGTGTCTAACTCGTTATTGGGTATGACCCGACTTGGATCAAACACGGCTAGCCACATTAACCTAATTATGTGTCTCGGGCATACGGTATTCCAACAATCTCCCACTTGCACGTGACTCATAGGAAGTTAATGCTAATGGTGAATACCGCCTAACAACAGGTCACCATCCCTAGTGTGTTTGACTAAGTGCCATTCAATAACATCATCCCCTTCAAGTCCATACTTGATATGATATAGGCAAGTCTTATCACTAAATCCCTTTGTTACTAGATGTCCTGTCAAATCGAAGAGAGACAGAGTGATCATTCTCTCAATGATTTAACTTAACAGGCCTTAGACATCTAAACTCTCAACACATAAGAGGAACAAATCCCATCTTGACTGCATACACCCTTGTTGACATCTCATATGATATCTGAGCTCTTTCTTACACGTTATCGTGTTACCGAAATAACAAAGAAGAGAGTCAAGTTATCAGACTTGATGAAAGACCAGATCCAATATGCATCTTAGGTCAAAGGACACAATGATACTCGCCTTTACTCAAGGATTACTTATGATCAGTTACACTAACTCCATGCAGTGATCCTTGAGAGCGGGTCAGTCCAATATTTGTATCCCACAAATATCTATGAACTTTGGTGGCAAACCTATGCCCTATATTCATCACATGAATATCAACCAATCCGGGTTCATAATAGTCTTACCTTCATACTTGTTCCCACAAGTATGATCGACTACGGACGTTTAGAACAACATAAGTCATTCATGGATTAAACATGCAAATATAGAACATAACTCATTGAATAATTAAAACATAATTAATTTTCATGAGATACCCATTACATTCGTTCTTATACAAACACTAAACACAGATTAAATCCACTCATTAGAATACCGAAGTCCTAATGCACAAACATGACCCTCATGCTTTGGCCTATCGAGGAGCTTCGTGAGTGGGTCCGCAATATTTTGATCGGTATGAACTTTATGAATACATATCTTTCCCTTTTCAACTTCATCCCTTATGTAGTTGAATCTGCGCTCAATGTGCCTCGTTTTCTGATGAGCACGAGGCTCCTTGATCTGTGCAATAGCACCCTCATTGTCACAGAATATCTCTAGGGGCTCCTGAATGGTAGAGATAATCCCTAGATCCATGATGAACTTTTTCATCCATGCAGCCTCTTGGGCTGCCATTGAAGCGGCGATGTACTCAGATTCTGTAGTGGATAACGCGACAACATCCTGCTTCGAACTCTTCCAAGAGACAGCGCCTCCATTCAAAATGAAGACATATCCCGACTGTGACCGAGAATCATCTCGGTCATTTTGGAAACTCGCATCCACGCAACCCTTTACGACGAGTTCCTCCTCACCAGACCCATATATTAAAAACATATCCTTAGTCCTTCTAAGGTATTTTAATATATTCTTGACAGCCATCCAATGACTGTCACCTGGGTTGTGCTGGTATCTACTCGTTATGCTTAAAGCATACGAGACGTCCGGTCTAGTGCACATCATTGCATACATAATAGATCCTATTGCCGAAGCATAAGGAACATGCTTCATCCTATCCTGCTCTTCCTTAGAGCTAGGACTTTGGGATGAGCTTAACACGGTTCCTCTAGGAATAGGTACCAAACCTTTCTTAGAGTTTTCCATCCTGAACCTTTTCAGGATTTTATCAATGTATGCACTTTGATTGAGTCCGATCAATTTCCTTTGTCTATCCCTATAGACCTTTATTCCCAAGATATATGTCGCTTCTCCAAGATCCTTAATTGAGAAACGACTACTTAACCACGCTTTAACGCTTTCCATACTTGGTATATCATTTCCAAATAAAAGTATATCATCGACATACAAAATAAGGAACATGACTATACTCCCACTAGCCCATTTATACACACACGCCTCATCACCGTTTTGGAAAAAACCAAACGCTTTGATTTCTTCATTAAAACGATGATTCCACATCCGTGATGCTTGTTTCAACCCGTAGATTGATTTCCTTAACTTACATACTTTGTCAGGATTAGATGGATCGACAAAACCTTCAGGCTGAACCATATGGACATCTTCCTCAAGATATCCATTAAGAAAAGCGGTCTTGACATCCATCTGCCATATCTCATAATCAAAATGAGCTGCAATGGCAAATAATATCCTGCTCGACTTAAGCATCGCGACCGGCGAGAAGGTTTCATCATAATCAATCCCTTGAGTTTGTGTGAAACCTTTTGCTACAAGTCGTGCTTTGTAAGTATCTAGATTTCCATGCATATCGGTCTTCTTCTTGAAGACCCACTTACATCCAACCAGTTTGGAGTTAAGTGGACGATCAACCAATTCCCAAACTTGGTTATCGTGCATGGATTGCATCTCGGCGCTCATGGCTTCAAGCCATTTTTCACAATCAGGTTGTGACATAGCATCTTTGTAGGAGATCGGTTCATCCGAATCGACCAAGTAGCAACCATCCACGAGAAATCCATATCTCTCGGGAGGTTGACTAACCCTACTAGATCTGCGAGCAACGTGTGTATGATCAACCATTTGATCACCTTCAACATCCTCATGTTGAAAGCTAGTATCGACCAACTGTGTATCATTCAGTGATTCTTGAACCTCTTCAAGTTCCACTCTCTTTTCACTAGGTCCTTCCATAAGGAACTTAGTTTCTAAGAAGTATCCTTTGCGTGAAACAAACACTCTTTGCTCACTAGGATCATAGAATATATATCCTATATCATCCTTTGGGTATCCTATGAAGATACACTTGATGGATCGAGCCTCAAGCTTATTTGGGGTGTCACGTTTAACATAAACTTTGCATCCCCATACCCTTAAATATGAAAGGGATGGAACCTTTCCATGCCACACTTCATAGGGTGTTCGATCCACCTTTTTGGTCGGGGCCATATTCAAAATACGAGCTGCTGTAAGTAGTGCATATCCCCAAAATGATGGTGGCAGTGAGCTTCGTGCCATCATTGATCGAACCATGTCCAACAGTGTTCGATTCCTCCTCTCGGATACTCCGTTATGTTGAGGAGTACCAGCAGGAGTGAGCTGTGAAACAATTCCACAATCTCTAAGATGACTTTGAAAAGCATCACTTAGGTATTCGCCTCCTCTATCGGAGCGGAGTACCTTGATTGTTCGGTCGAGCTGATTTTGTACTTCATTTTGAAATTCCTTGAACATTTCAAAGGCTTCATGTTTGTGTTTCATTAGATACACATACCCATATCGACTAAAATCGTCGGTAAAGGTAATGAAGTACCTTTCACTATTCCTACTAGTGGGCTTGAGAGGTCCGCATACATCCGTATGTATGATACCTAACAAGTCTTTAGCCCTTTCATTTGTACCTTTGAAAGGCTCTTTGGTCATCTTGCCTTGAATACAAGATTCACACTCATCAAACGAACCTAACTCGTTTGTTTTCAAAAGACCATTCTTTTGGAGAATATTTACACGATTCTTGTTTATGTGTCCAAGGCGACAATGCTAAATGTAGGAATCACTCAAATCCTTTTTGAGTCTTTTGGTGGAAGTTTGATATAATGAGCTATTTGAGGTATTATCATGAACCAATTCATAAATACCGTTGTTTGGTACAGCTTTAAAATAAAAGATACCATTAGATGATACATGCATTTCTGATTTTACAAATTTAAAGTCAAAATTACATTGTCTAAGAAGGTGCACGGAAATAATGTTCCTAGTCAAACTAGGAGCATACAAAACATTCCTCAAAACAACTTCCAAACCACTTGGAAGCGATAAAGTGAAGTCTCCTCTAGCGACCACGTGCACCCTTGCACCGTTGCCCATGAAAAGACTCACTTCGCCCTTCTTTAAGTCTTCATTCCTTTTGAACCCCTGCAACCAATTGCAAATGTGAGTTCCACATCCGGTATCCAATACCCATGTGTTAGAAGAAATAAGATTTAGCTCAATATTAATCATAAAGACATTACCCGAGGCATGCCCCGCATTCCTCTTGTCTCTTAGCTCCTTTAGGTAGACTGGGCAATTGCGTTTCCAATGTCCGGTCTCCCCACAACCAAAACAAGGATCATCCTTATGACCCCTCGGTTCCACAACCTTTTGTTTCTTTGCCATAACCGGTGCCTTGCCCTTACCCTTAAGATGCACAGGAGGACCCTTTCTTTTTGCTACCTTAGCCTTAGGATTGGGCTGAGATCGATTCTTGGATCCACCTTCATTGATCGCAAACACGGGTAAAACCCTTTTACCCATGCTCGCCTCGGCTGTTTTAAGCATTGAGTGAAGTTCTCCAATGTTTTTGTCCCACCCGTTCATGTTATAATTTAACACGAAAGTGTCGAACCTTTTCGACAAAGAGTTAAGGATCAAATCCGTTGCTAACTCTTTTGAGATGGGACAATTGAGCTTGGCGAGGCGATCAATGTAACTTTTCATCTTAAGTACATAAGTTGAAACTGGTTGATTATCATCCATTCTACATGCATGCAAGGCTCGAACCGTTTCGAACCTTTCAACCCTCGATTGCTTAAGGAACATTTCCTTAAGTTGAGTAATCATGTCGTACGCATTATGGTTTTCGAAATCCTTTTGGATTTCGGGAACCATAGTCGCCAACATGAGGCATGACACTTGAATGGAATCTTCCGTGTGTTGGACCCAATTCATGTATTCGACCTCACTTCCCTCTTCCGGTTCGTTGGGGATAGGTGTTTCCAAAACATGATATAATTTTTCTTGTTTTAGAACAATCCTTAAATTTCGGAACCAATCCGAAAAGTTATTGTGATTAAGACGGTCTTTAGCGAGAATAGATCGGAGAGATACATTTTGGACGTTAGGGATTATGTTGTCGTCGACGTGTGCGGCCATCTGCAGAATTTTAATTAAGTTCATTTTAGTGTTTTACTTATTTTAATTATTAATACCCTTTTCTATATACCAAATATAATTAATAATTAAAATCTAGAATCCAACGATAAACCCGACTCCGGTTAGGTGACCTTTTTCCCGTTATCGGTTTATCAAGGTAGTTATTCATAACAATTGCAAACCCTTTTGCAACTTCTAGAGTTTATGGGACCGGTTCGAAATCATATTTCGGGTCGGCATGTTTATCCCATCAACACCTATTAGACCCCATGCTTGGGTGACCCTCTTCACATGGTTCTAATTTAAGTCGTCCTACTTGTATCAACTTGTAATATCAACATACAAATGGTTAGGTGACCTTTTTCCCATTTATATGCCAATATTACCTCAACATATTAATTTACTCTACGCGGTTAGGTGACCTTTTTCCCACTAAGAGCTTACTAATATGTTAAGCGTTATACAAAAGGATGGTGTTTAACTTGTTATCCTTAATTTTAAAAGGGATTTTTAGTTTTAATAATTCTAGTTGTAAAACTTTAAATCATGTTCTAACATGCATTTAGTAACATGATTATTTTGAAACCATTTTCAAAATTCTAATTTATAATAAAACCATTTTATTATCGGCGTGAGACGGCTAGTTAATAAATCCATTTTATTAAACTACGTGTCACGTGATTACCGATAATTGTTAGAACCCGTTTTATGCTTTGTTAATTAATTCTATGTGACGAAGTTGATATCCTAATATCTAACAACCACACAATCAAACAATCAATTAACAAGCATACACAATTATACTAGACACGAGCCACTAAGTTAGACCACACTTGTTAGCCGAAACAAGTGTGTGTCTTAGGTCCGATCCTAAGGGACACACGACACATGGATGTTGTAGCTCCCACTTGATCCCGCATCCAAATGCGTCAAGCATCTTCTTCAACCCCGTTGTAATCCATTGGGCTTGAACTTGGGCCTTAGCTTCCATAAGCTTCCATTTGGGCTCAATTGGTGGGCTTAGGTCCTTTTGGGCTTGAATCCCCTTAATGGGCTTGTGAGGCCCATTATCACCATACCCGGCCCAATAAGGCCCAAACTTCCAATTTTGCAATCTTCTTTAATTTTACAAAACCAAATGTCCTAATACATTTTTTATTCTATAAAATAAAGATATTACAAATAATCTATTTATTACATACCCATATGAATAAATAATTACAAAATTACAAAACTGCCCCTAATTAATTATTACAAACCGAAACTTGAATAATTAATTACAATTGCAATCATCAACCACAAACAAACATCCATTTTGGTCTACGGCTCGGTCTAGTTTTAATAAATAACAAACATAACCCGTTATGTTTTAGGATCCCATTCCAAAACCCCTTGACCTTATCGGGCCTAGCCCAACCCATTTGGGTTTGAGCCAATAACTTGTTCTTGGGCTTCGGCCCATAAGAAAGTCTCATGGGCTTCGGCCCATTTAACTTTCTTCCCTTTTTTCGGTTAACCCATTAACCAAAAGAAGTGGGCTTCGGCCCAATAGCTCGGTTTTATTTATTTATTTATTTTTTTTTGAACAAAGCCAAAAATATAACAAGATTAAATACAAAAAAAAATCATGCATGTTAATTTTTTGTATAAAATCTTTCAAGGGGAAAATATAAAACCGAAAACCCGAAGCTTAGTTTCCCGTATCCCGGCTCTTGATGCCATTTGTAGGGTTTCTATGGATATTTTAGACTTAGTTAATCATTTAACTAGTCATTAAAAGGCGGAAGCGTGATTATCTATAAACTTTATGTACATATATCCATATATATATTACAAGTTCATATGTGTGTTAATCTATGAATAACCCTTTATTCTTGTTTCAAGATTACCATTAATCTTAAGATTAGAAACCCGAGACTAAGGATCAAATAATACGGAAAAACTAAACTATCAAAGCTTGTAAAACTTACATTCTTAACTCCTTAAGAGATGTAGTTGATGGTTGAAGAAGATGATGATGTTGATGCTAGACTTTCAAAGGGAAAATCCTCAAACGGAAGATACCCCGAGCCTCCAACACACACCGAGCTATGTTAGGAAGCTTGAACACGAGAAACCGAGACTCGAACCTCTTTTGTTTCTTGACTTCGGCCGAACCAAAAGCTAGAGGGAAAGAGAGAGTTGTGGTTACTTATTATATCTTGAAAGTATGTTGATATTTATATAAATGAGATCATATCTCATTCATATCTTAAATTAGGTTTTTGGTCAAGTAAAAGTTACTCAACCTCCATCAAGTCCTTACCAACTTTGACCAAGTGTATGGGGTGTAAGGCATACATGTCTAAATAATATATATTTTATACCTTATAAAATATATAAACATCCCATCTTTTATAAACCATTTTATAAAAGAACATATGTTTAAATAATCATTCCAATAATAATTATTTGAATAAATAAATTAACCAATTAATTTATTTAACACTTTCAAGTAATTATTCAGAAACCCGATTTCTGAATGTGTTGTGTTCTGTATTTGTTTTATAGATCATATCTCAACAAATACATAATTGGTGTGTGTCTAACTCGTTATTGGGTATGACCCGACTTGGATCAAACACGGCTAGCCACATTAACCTAATTATGTGTCTCGGGCATACGGTATTCCAACAGTTTGTGTGTGTTTTTGATGGTGTAGGTTATGGTGTAGAGATGGATAAAAATGGAAAGATTTAGGGTTTAAGGGTATTTATACTCCCTTAAGCCCATGGACTTAAGGCCCATTCCATCTCCTATTCCATCTTCTAAAGTCCAAGCCCACCTTCTATTAGTTTATTTATTTAAACCGATAAACGACACACTATAAATAAACGAAATTTATTTTATTAATTCTTATTAGAATCAGATCAGGATGTTACACCAGCCCAAAGGGCCTAATTAGTAAACAATAATAACAATTTAATACCTACAAGTCCCCTATACCTACAAGTCCCCCAGTCCAGTGCTTCTCCTGGGCATGCAAGCGGTTTGGTGAAGTGTTGGACTATGAGGAATGCTCAAGAGTGAGAATTAGTGCTTTTTTGACCCGATGCTATCTAATATGACCTTTTGTATGTGCATCTATTTTGTTTCGGATTTTAAGAGGTTTTAAATCATGATAGCGATTTTGGCACGCGAGTCTTTTTATCATAAGATGACACGTAGGTCATTAATTCGGTGCGTGGCCAAAGTTGATCCGCGGTGGGTGGAGCTTAGCATTAGCGTTGGCATTAGCTTTAGCGTTAGCGTTGGCATTAGCGTTAGCGTTACCGTAGCGTTAGCATTAGCCTTTAGCATTAGCGTTGGCATTAGCCTTTAGCATTACCATGTGGGTGTATTATAAGGTTCCCATTCTCAATTTGGCGCGTGGCCATATGGGTGCATTATAAGGTTCCCATCCACAATTTGGCTCGTGGCCATATGGATGTATTATAAGGTTCCCATCATCAATTTGGCGCATAGCCATGTGGGTGTATTATAAGGTTCTCATCCTCAATTGGACGCGTAGCCATATGGGTGTATTATAAGGTTTTCATTCTCAATTTGGCGCGTAGCCATGTGGGTGTACTATAAGGTTCCATCCTCAATTTGGCGTGTGAACATATAGGTGTATTATAAGGTTCTCATCCTCAATTTGGCGTGTAGCCATGTGGGTATATTATAAGGTTCACATCCTCAATTTGGCGCGTTTCCATATGGGTGTATTATAAGGTTCTCATCCTCAATATGGCGCGTAACCATGTGGGTGTATTATAAGGTTTCCATTCTCAATTTGACGCGTGACCATATGCTTTGCATTAATATAAGGACTTGAATCTTTGTGCAATTTTTTAATGCAAATCTTATATACTCAAACTTGTTTTGTTTTATTTTACTTTTGTAAATACCAAAATAAATATAGGCAAAAAGTTGAGGGAGCTGATTTGAACAAGGGAACCTTCCCTAATAGATTTCCACCATTGTTAAGATCATAATAAATATGATCTCAAAGTTGAGGGAGCTGTTTTGAAAATTTGGATATTAATTTCATGTTCACCTTCTACTTACAATCTTCATAAGATGCTTCCTTAAAAAACCATTAATTCCCACTTGCCTGTTCATCAACTTCACGCCAAAAGTTTTTTGAGTTATATCATTAACATTGATACGTCTAAGACAAGGTGTAGAAACTGAATGAAACTTCCGCCCGAGTTAGCGGGTTTGAGAAGATCATAAGATGAGCATGACATAACACAGCGCGTGTATGTAGCTCAGCCGAAGTTGATCCGTCTAAATCATGCATGACCCGTGGTTGCCGGATTTGATCCACAGCTGCGCGTCAGTGAACTGCGTTGCCTGAGGTTGGTCCCTCTAAGCATGTAGGTGACCTTCCGCAACTCGTACGTATGGTGATTTTTCACGCATGCAGGCGCATGCGGATCACCTTTTTATTTGTTTTTTTTGGTAAAGCGGACCTTGTATATAAACTGTTGAACCCCACACGTAACCCGTGAAAAATTATTCGATTGCACCCGCATGCAACCCGTGATGTTTATGGGTGAACCGCGGGATGTTCCCATAGTTTAATCGCCAGAGCATGTAGCCACGTACGCGACCCGTTATAAAAATTGGCGGGAGTGTGCATGCAGCCCGTGGTGATGGATTGTTGATCCGCGGTAACGCTCAGGTCACCCGTTGACGTTTCAAATTGACGGGAGCATGCAAGTAACCTGCTACAGTAGTTGTTATGGCGGGCTGGTCTTCCGGATCGCTTATGTGGCCCACGTTGGTCTGCCAGTCCCGCATATACAACCCACCATGATTATTAATGGCAAGCGACTTGCGGTGGATAGGATTTGAATCGTGCGCGTGTACGACCCGCGGAGGGTCGGAATCAATCTATTTGAACCCGCATGCTTCCCGTGGTTACAATAATTCTGCGTTGGCGTGTGTAAGTGTTACCCACGGTGAAGTTAAAGTCTGGAGGAAGCATGGGCCCGCGGAGTTCGTTCGCTGTGGCTGGTCATGAAGCATGCGGTGTTAAAGGTGAACCATTGCATAAAGTTTGCGGGAGTCGTATACAACCCGCCGTATCTTTCCTCGCGATCCGCGGATTCCAGAAATGACATGCCATTGCCTTGCATAGAGCTTCACCTGGAGCACTATGGAAGATTTCTATCACTTGGAGCGCGCATGCGGCCCTCTATGGCGGTGTTGAATCGCCAGAGCGCGCATGCGGCTCATCTTGGCTGAGTGTGGATCCGTGGAAGCACACAATGTGGTCCGCCATCAGCGGCGGAACCAGAGGAGGGTCAGGAGACCCTCTGGTCGCTGGATTTTATGTTAACCGGGAAATATCATGGAGATGCTTCCTTGATGTTTGACCCTCTAAATAGTCTCTGCGAAAGTAATCCAAGTGCTGAGAGGAGATGGAAAATAACATTGTTGAAGTTTTATTATCCGGCAAGCTTTCTTGAACCGTGAAAAACAATGAAGAAGATGTTGAATTCATCTAATATAAATAATATTTTTATGTAGTACTATTTCCGAGACAAATAAAAGAATTAAATTGATGTGTACTTACATATAGTACTTCAGTTATATGACTAGATTATTGTATTTTACTTATTTATATATCACTAGGTTAGTGAAAAGGTAGGTCCCAGCAGAGCCCAGTTGGACCCGCAAGACTCACCTTGAAAAGGGACGTCTGCGCAGTTGAACCCGCAAGACTCCTTAACGGACGTCTGCGCGGTTGAACCCGCCTGCGCAGAGACCAACTGGATCCGCAGGACCCACCATGCTCAGAGACGTGACGTCCTTACGCGCAGTACGCTAGTTGTTCCCGCAGGAAACGCCTCCCAATGGTTTCCAAGTACTCCGCCTGTTCCCGCAGTTACGGATACCAGCCATCAGGGAAGGCTACCCGCGCAGCAAGGCTACACGCACAAGGCTTAACTCTCATAATAATTCAATAGTCACCTGAAGAAGGAATGAGCAAGCCGGGAATACTCCCGCCCAAATGAGCCAGTCCGTACGATACTGGAAGATCTTTTGTACTGTACCTGACGAGGTATGGGCAAAAGATCTGACCAAAGATACGACAGCTCATTGACAACAGTATGGCGAGCAGCATGCACTTGTACTGTATGTCACTATTAGCCGCTACCTACTCACCAACTCCTGTCATACCACGTGCATAGCCTGTAGTTGGTGGAAAAGGAATAGCTCACAGCAGGCCTGGTCACTGTCAGCCGCTGCCTACCCACCAACTACCAGCATGGCACGTGCGTAGGCCACAGTTGGTAGAACAGGAATACTATTCAACCGGCTATACCCTCTTGGAAACCTACCTTCGGCTATAAATACCCCAAATGGTATGATCATCTAATCTCATCTTGTATCTTACATCTTATACCTGATATCTGCTCTAGCAATCTCTTAATATACACTTATATTCAAGAGCAATCTAGTCTGATTCTCACGCCGGAGGGTGGTCACAAGGAGGTACCCCCCCTTCTTAGTGACGAGCTCACGGTGTCTGTTTTGCAGGTTATCAGAAGAACCATCTTTGCTGGGTCTAACCCCTCGTGGGAAACATCTATTTAACCCCCAGATTATCCGTAATCTGCCCGGGGTCGATTAGTGTTTCTTCATTGGCGTCATCCGTGCATAAAAGCTAGAACTTAATTTCTTTTTTCAGTTTTTTCAAACTTCTGGAAAGATGGTTAACGTTACTCCGGTCCCAAGGCCAACGAGTTACCAGGAAGCCTCGATAACCACAACCCCAGCTACTGGGGGGAACACCGGCGAGCACACAAATTTTACGAACACTACCCCGGTTACCCAAGCCGGGGCAAGTGCAGTAAACAACCGTCCCCTGGGATTTAATAATACCCAGGCGGAAAGACAACAGACGAGACTCCCCCGCCAAACGCTTGAACAAGTTAAAGCGTGGGCGGAGGCACGTCAGAAGGAATTCCAAGCTGAGTTGGACGAACGCTTGCGTTCCGTCCAACAGGCTGACGAATTTGGAAGCACTCGACAACAGCTCAACATGAGCAGTGAGTGCGAGTTCTCGGACGATGATCGGGAGGAATCCGACACCGACGCAAACCCTCGCCTTAGGGCGAAAGGGAAGCGTAAGGAAACGGACTTCCAAACGAGAAGGAATTTCGGAGAAACCTTCAAACAAAGAAACACGGGGGGAAACCCACGTGACTTCTCCAAAACCTTCTGACCAACTGCTGCAAACGCGGGAACGTCCAGTTTCTAGCGGTCGCCATCGACTACTTCACCAAGTGGATAGAGGCAAAACTCTTAGCCCAAACGACCGCAAAACATATCAAAAAATTCATTTGGGAATTTATTATTTGTCGTTTCGGGCTTCCACAGAATTTGGTGAGCGATAACGGCACCAACTTTGCTGACAAGAAGCTACAACAGTGGCTTAAAGAACTTCAAATCACCCACACCTTTACCTCGGTGGCGCACCCGCAGGGTAATGGTGAGGTGGAAAGAGCAAATAGGAGCATCGTCGACGGCATAAAGAGAAGACTATTGGAACACAGATCCGGCTGGGTGGACGAAGTTCCACACGTACTTTGGGCACACAGAACGATGAAAAAGGCAAGTACGGGAGAAACCCCGTTCAGCCTCACTTATGGCACTGAAGCCATGGTCCCGGTCGAAATTGGTCTACCCTCACCAAGGGTCATGATTCAACCAGAGGACAATGATGCGGAAAGACGGTTAGACCTTATGCTAACCGAGGAACGCAGAGACTTAGCCGCAGCGCGTGAAGAGAACTACAAACGACAAATGCAAAAGTACTACAACACGCGGGTAAAACTCTGCAACATCAATGTAGGAGACTACATATTGCGTAACAACGAGGCTTCGAACCAAGAGCGCCCAGGAAAGCTGACCCCTGTCTGGGAAGGTCCGTACGTTATCAAAGAAGTACTGGGAAAGGGCGCATACCGGCTCGAAAGGCTCGATGGCACTCCCGTCCCACGAACATGGAACGGAGCTCAATTACGCAAATGTTACATGTAGATCAATTCCAAATTTGTAAAGAAAAGGCTCAGAGCCACTTCTAATGGAAATGATTCTCCTTAGAACATCGACGCTGATGATTTTACATTTATACTTTTAACTTTCCACACGGATATGCCGGTCTTCACCGCATACATAAGTGTGAAAGAAAGCCGTTGCGTGGGGAAGGCGGTAAAACCCGCATAAACCCAAAAAATGGCAAACCTTCACGCAGGTCAGTTAAAGGTAAAGTTCAGTCATCCCACTAAATGAAAGTGCCGGTCCTAACCGCACAAATCATGAGAGGAAACCGAACCTATTGACAACCGCGCGTCGAACGGTTAACTTATCCAAAACACTGGGAAAATTGCTAAAATAAACTAAAATATGCATGCGCAAGTCATGTAACGTTTATAACGCAAGTCCCAAAGATTCAAAAGTAAGCGGGAAAATACCCCTTACCTTGGCAACCAAGTAACCATAAGACAGGTGCGGGTACAGTGTCAAGGCAAAACCCTTCACATACCTAGCACCTGCAGGGAATTGACGCCAGGAATACCTTGGAAGTAAAGTAACTATAAGACGAGTGCGGGTACAGTGTCAAGGCAAAACCCTTCACATACCTAGCACTCCGCAGGGAAATGAAACCAAGAAGGATCTTCTGGGCCATGCTTGCGGAAACGGGAATAACATCCCCGCATAGCGGGAACGTCGAGAACTAGATTGTTTGAAGCTTCAAGATGGAATTGGTGGTTCTAACATAATTGATCACTATGTTCAAAACTACCAAAACCTCATGGAGAATCTACACAAGAGGTACTCAACGCTCCTGACTTGCGAGGAGGTTACAGACCTACCCGCATCATACCCAAAGATCAAGCAGAACAGTGGGAAATTCTGCACGTGACATTAGGACTTCCGCGGGAAGAATCCCCATGGAAAACCTTAAAACTAAACCCTTTTCAAAAACCCTTTGCTTAAGTCCAAAAGTTCACCTCACTTATTAAACACTCATGAGAAGAACATTGGACTGGGGGGACTTGAAGAGGTAGGCCCCAGCAGAGCCCAGTTGGACCCGCAAGACTCACCTTGAAAAGGGACGTCTGCGCAGTTGAACCCGCAAGACTCCTTAACGGACGTCTGTGCGGTTGAACCCGCCTGCGCAGAGACCAACTGGATCCGCAGGACCCACCATGCTCAGAGACGTGACGTCCTTACGCGCAGTACGCTAGCTGTTCCCGCAGGAAACGCCTCCCAATGGTTTCCAAGTACTCCGCCTGTTCCCGCAGTTACGGATACCAGCCATCAGGGAAGGCTACCCGCGCAGCAAGGCTACACGCACAAGGCTTAACTTTCATAATAATTCAGTAGTCGCCTGAAGAAGGAATGAGCAAGCCGGGAATACTCCCGCCCAAATGAGCCAGTCCGTACGATACTGGAAGATCTTTTGTACTGTACCTGACGAGGTATGGGCAAAAGATCTGACCAAAGATACGACAGCTCATTGACAACAGTATGGCGAGTAGCATGCTCTTGTACTGTATGTCACTATTAGCCGCTACCTACTCACCAACTCCTGTCATACCACGTGCATAGCCTGTAGTTGGTGGAAAAGGAATAGCTCACAGCAGGCCTGGTCACTGTCAGCCGCTGCCTACCCACCAACTACCAGCATGGCACGTGCGTAGGTCACAGTTGGTAGAACAGGAATACTATTCAACCGGCTATACCCTCTTGGAAACCTACCTTCGGCTATAAATACCCCAAATGGTATGATCATCTAATCTCATCTTGTATCTTACATCTTATACCTGATATCTGCTCTAGCAATCTCTTAATATACACTTATATTCAAGAGCAATCTAGTCTGATTCTCACGCCGGAGGGTGGTCACAAGGAGGTACCCCCCCTTCTCAGTGACGAGCTCACGGTGTCTGTTTTGCAGGTTATCAGAAGAACCATCTTTGCTGGGTCTAACCCCTCGTGGGAAACATCTATTTAACCCCCAGATTATCCGTAATCTGCCCTGGGTCGATTAGTGTTTCTTCAGTTAGTATCCCGTGTGATACACGGGTTGAATAGATAATATTTTGATTTTAATAAATGGATATAAAGATTTATAAAGTCAAATAAATTACAAAAGAAAAAAAGAATCATGATAAAGTTATCAAAAATCTAAAAAGAATATCGTTTATATATGATTGTGCGTTCGTGTAGCTGGTAACACCCATTATATAAGTAAAGAATATCATTAATCAAATATTTTGATTCATAAAGAGTATTAAAACAACAAATGTATTAAGATGCTTTTCATATAAAGTCTTTCAGGGTACATCACAACCCTAAAGAAACTTGGTCCTACTGAAAAAGTTTGTACAAGTGTATCTGCTTATGCTAGTAACATTAAATTATATATGTTTGATTTACAAACAAAATATGAGAAACTATCAAAAAGATGATCAGATGATTATGATAAATGGACAACCCAATATAATCTTAACAAAAAAGTTACTCATGCTAAACTATGAAATACATATGATTATCCATAAATGAATACATATATTTATTTTACTTATATATTCTTTACAAGAAATAATGTACGCCAACTTTGCAGATAAGTTAGTTACACAAATAAGAAGCAATACATGGATCTATAATACCGTTTTGTTTATGATATAAAAAGACAAAATATTACACAGTTCATCAATTATATCAACAAAGTAAACATATTCTACAAATGTATCATTATCGGTTCTCAAAATTAGTCATAAGCGTAACATTTACATCAAATTTATATTTGTTAAGTCTCATAAACCTTTTCCCCAATTTGAAAATTACATGGGAACCCTATGGGTTCAAATCTCCATTGATATAAGAAAATGTAACATAATCATCAATAAAAACACATATATAGTGATAGAAATTAGAAAATACTATTTAACAAACTCAATAGTATTGTAAAAAATTTAAGACGTTAACCTAGATTTTCATAAATTCAACCAAAATCAAACATGCAAACAAATCGTAAACCTTAAACGTTTATTATCGAGTTTTGGATAAATCATGAAAGTATTTACAAATAAATCGACATAACTAAGATTTGATAGATGGAATAGCTTGAGATTATGTGATTGATTTTTGATTATCTAGATAAAATTTCAAATTGTAATTTGATAGATGGAATTGTTTGAGATTATGTATATGATATCACTAAGGGAGAAAGTCAATTATGTCATATATGATTTAGGGAGTCACGAAAAGTCAGCATGTGTGTTATAAATTATATGAAAATTAATATAATTTTTTTATAACTAAAGGTTTGTTACAGGATACCCAGTTACCAATTTTGATTATTTTTTTTTTAAAGAAAAAGAGCTTTAACGATTGAAAACAAAACCTTGCAAAATGGAACAAACACAAATATAGACATATATACTATCTTTCATTACATGTGATTATATTTTTAATACATAATGTATAAGTGTTTGTGCGATTTTCACAATTTTCTACTTTAAATTAGTTTTGAATTGAACACTTACATATAGTATGATTAATTATAAATATTACTATAATACTGAAATGATAAAACCGAGCACTGATTTTTTAAGCTAAGTCCTTTAATCTTGTACTTTTAAATAATTATGATGATGATGATTCATGGAAGAATAATATGCGCTCATGTGACTCATGTCCGGTAAAGATACTTCTATTCTTGGAGTCTCAAAAATTACAATAATTTTACCTTATTATTAGTTATTATTATTAATTACTAAATAATTAACTCATAAATGGAGGGACATATTTAAACAAAGTGTCGATTACGAAATCATTTACCAATTTTGATTATCCTTTTAATTTAAATAAAGAAAAAAAGTTTTAATGATTGAACAAAAAATTGCCAAGTGTCGCAAATATAGTACAATTAGGTGCCAAGTGGCACAAATAGGTTTTTATTTATTATAATAGTAGATTTTTTATGTATAAGTTATTGCTTTCTATTAAAAAAATTATAATTTTTAAAATCCTATAGGTAAAGGCATTTGTTATTACATAAAAATGTTTCATTAAATTTATGTTACAAAAAAGAAAACTCAAACTGATATGTTTTTTAAAATTTTGAAAGTGAAATAATAAAAAATGGTGTTAAGATACGAAGACTTAGAAGAATTCTAGATTCACATTATCAAAGTTAAATTTTGGACCCTCTAGTTTAAATCTTTTGGTTCCGCCACTGTCCGCCATTTATTATTTAGCGCGCATGCGACCCACTATGGCTGAGTTGAATCACAGGAGTGCGCATGTGACTCGTTTTGGCTTAGCGTGGACCCGCGGAAGCACGCAAAGTGATCCGCCATTTATTGTTTAACGCACATGCGGCCCACTATGGCTGAGTTGAATCGCCGGAACGCGCATACGTCTTGTGATGATCAATGCCAACACGCCAAAGCTTGTGTGAGACTCGCAGTGACGCTTATTGGCACAACGGAGCTATGGGTTAGCACGCCGGACTGCTGTGGGAGAGATGACTTGCCATTTACATAACATGGAGTACGAAGACCGATTTACATAATGGCATACGACATGATGCCGGTGTTGTAAACAGCGACCAACAGGGTTATGTACTATTGCACTATGGATAATTAGAGCACGTGCGTTGCAGGTGGTATCACGAATTTCTAATTGACCTCCTGTCACCATTTCAGATCTTGTCTTCTTGATGGGTACAATGATGGTTGGATTGTACCTTATCCACTGCAAGTTATACCTATCCTTAGATGATATTATTATTTCTTCTAGATCCATGACAGTGGATCTCCAATCAAATGAGTTATAACGGAACCCATATCTGAAGAAACAAAGAGAATGAATCCCTTGTAAAATGAACCGATGACTCCAGATCTAAAACGGCTCTTCTAAATTTGTGATTTTTTTTAACACGGATCTAGAGTTTTTAACACCCAAATCAGATCTGAAAGGATTTTAGATCTACGAATTTGAAATATGACTATTTCTCAAACGAACTCAAATCTAAAGAAACCGAAACCAGATTTGGCATACATCACTCAGAAAAACACATATCTAAGGGTTTTCCCCAAAATTTGGTAGTATTTCTTATTGTATACTTACAGATCTAGATTTTTCCAGAAAGGAAAAAATCATATATCTAGAATGTTTGATGAACAGATCTGAGGACCGAGACAAAAAACAAAGAGTAATTCGTTACCGTGTCCCACGGATGGTGCCAATGAAGAAACAAGGATGGATCTGTCACACCCCGAAAACCTTAATTTAAACAGTGGAAGACTTTTGACCAAGTCGTTTGAGTTATGACAGTCGCCAATAGCCAATCATAATAATGTATAGCAAAATAATAATCAAAGTTTGACTTTTCAAAGAAACTTTATTATTATAAACGTAAGTTTACACGTGTATAAAAACACGGTTATTACACATCCCAGTTTTATTCCCATATTCAAACACCGCTCGCCTCTTTTCCTCCATTGTCACGAAGCCATCACTTACCTGAAAAACATATTAAAAATCGTTTCTCAACACATTGTGTTGGTGAGTTTCTCTTTATAATAAAATAGTTCGTATATATATAGGCGTAGAAAACAACATCCATTTAATAATCTTTGTCATTATATACCAATATCACTTCGTGTGTAATCGTCACCACACCCCAAATGATATCAAAAACATCAAGTGTATAGTGGTTTACCGCCATTATAACACAAACCCGTGTGTAATGATCTACCGTAATTACATCACAATAATATGCATTTTACTTCTTAAACAAATTGTGATGTTGTAGACGAGCAAAGAATACAACATCACGTATGACTATCATAGTTGATAACCTGATACATACCAGACTCAAAATACGCCCACTTCTAACCCAACGTGATGGAAGTAAGGGGCGTCACCCCGATAGATCTACCCGTATTTCTGTGCCCCTTTCTAGGGTTAACCGTTATTTAGCCAACTAGACTCATCCCGCGTTTAACACAATTTGTAAAATAAAATGTCTTTAAAAATATCAACGAAATCAATATGTAATAAATAATATGCTTTTCCCCCAAGACATAATAAAAACATTTAAAACGATTCCATTTAAAAATGAGGGGGTTCAATAGAGAAACTCACAGTTTGGAGTCATTTTCTCCAAAATACGCGTGTCCTATATTAGTACACGTTTTGTTAATAAAAACTTTGTTTGAGCCTTAGTTTATAAAATTTTTTTACTTATTATCCCTACTCCAATGCAAGCATGCAAGCAAATAGAGTCCTAATAGTTTAACACACGTATGGTACGGTTTTTCGTCAATTATTGTTTATTAAATAATTTAATTAATAAATAAAGATAATATATAATTATATTAAATATTAGAGTTTTAGTTGCTGGAAAGTTTAAGAAAATATTAATTTATTTATTTTTAATAATTCTTGTCAGTTTCGTCGGTTTTTGTCGGTTTTGTCGGTTTCGGGTTCAAAACCGAACCGACTGGCATGTCGCATAAAATATAATTTTATGACTGAAAACACTTGTTACATATATTAATTAAGTTTTATAAATTATTTTATAAAAATATGTCATTTATCATTTTTGTTAATATTTTCTTAAATTAGCAACATTTGACGTTTTCGTGTCGGTTTTTCAGACACGAATCGTCTTGGACCAAGTCTAGTCATTTTGTCCTTTTATCACATATCAACTTATGTTATATATGAGAGTTATACCACTTTAGGGGCTTTTCTAAAACAGTCCCTAACCGTGGTGTCGGTTTTACGTTAAAAAGTCGGTTTTTCGACCGTTAAAGTTACCGACAAGTAAACTAGACTTAGAACTTTCTAACCAAACATCCTATGCACTAATTATACACATTTTACACCATAATTTGTACTATATTTCCAGATCTCAACAAATTTTTCAAATCATCAAGTTCATATATTCCATAATTTCCTAAATGTTCATTTGACCAAGTTTCTTACTTTAGTAATTTACAACTCTTGTTACCCTTTTTCATCACAATCAAATAGCTAACTTGTTTATCTCATTAAACTAGTTTGATCTAGATTTCATGCGTCTTATGATTTTATTCAAGTTTTAATCTCTTGGTATTTACTTTTCCAAAGTTTCCATTCCTAGTAAGTATATATCAAACAATTCATGTGTTTAAGTTTTTGATCATAATCCAAGTTTGAATGAATCTAAGATACAACCTATTCAATATTCATACAATTAAGTCAATTATTCAAAAATATTAACAATTTCCCAATTTTCATATTGAATAAATATTAAAGTTTTTAAAATTATAAATGACCACAAGACTAGTTAGTTTGATTATTCTTTTAACATATTATTTCATGAATCTCTAGCATGCATCCTATCAGTTAATCATTCAATTCAACCATTCCAAACCAAGTTTCATTTCACAAAGAATCATTTGTCAAAATTCTTACAAGATAACAATAAAAGTTTCCTTAATTAGTAACTTTAACAAATTTCTAAATTTTATCTTTCAACTTCATAATTTTTGATGGTTTAATCTAGCATATATCATATTCCATTTCATCCTAATTTCACCAATGTCATTAATTTATCCATTATATTTAAAAATAAAATCAAAAATTCCAATTTATAAATATAAACAAGTTCTTGAAATCTTTAAATCAACCATTACCCATTTTATGATTCAAACTTTTCCAAGAAATCAAAATCTCATTCTAACACCTAACAATCATCCATGCAAATCATCAACCTCTCATAAATCTCAATTTCTAAACATTTTATTATTCAAAATTATTTCTAATCAGTCAATAACCAACTTTATGGTGAATGTATGTATGCATGAGTGAGTTTAATGCTTTCACCCATATATACACACACACACATGCACACACACACATACACCCAAACCCATGATAATCAATCTTTCAACTCAAATCCCAACCCAAGAACATCAAATATAGCTTATGGAATTATACAAATTTAATTGCAATCTCTACTTGGAGTTTTGATAGAGTGATGATGAAAGTGTTAAGAATGTGGTGGTTTTTCCTTCCTAAGATCCTTCCTAGTTTACTTGATCTTCTATATTAATTAACTTTAAATGGATTGTGTATACATGTGGGTGTGTGTTTGATTATATAAATTTTGAAGATGATGATGGAGTGGTGGTGGTGGGAAACGTTTTATAGAGTGAGAGAGAAGAGGGAATATGGGTAGTGAGGTGGATAGTAGGTTGATTGTGTGTGTCGGTGATATTAATCCAACACATAACTTATAGATATAGGTATAATGATTAATTCTTGCATGTAGAGTGGGTGAGTGGGAGTGAGTTGTTAAGAGAGGAGGAGGAGGAGTGGACGGTTAGGGGGGGTGGGTTAAGGGTTGGTAAATAATAATATTTATTATATGGTTTAGGTAATAAAGTTTAACGTAAAGCGTAATTTATCTAGTCCAACGATGTCCGTTTTCGATAATGTTTATCATACTTTGAGCGAAACTAAATTATAGTCAATGTCTACCTAATAACTTAGTTTTCTAAAAAACTTGATGTCGGGTCTTACAGTGTCCTCTATGGCTTTTGGTTACTTATTTTCTAATTTTCGCGATTCGAATCTTTTAAAATTAAGTTTATATTATCTCGACTACTTTAATATATATTTTAATTTTTCGAGATTATTTAACCCCTTTAATGAATTATTTACTTTCTGACTTTTTACCCGGGTGTCATTCCATGTCAGATTCGTTACCTGGCGATTTTTGCACTTTTTGTTGACTTTGAAGCATATAAATCACTAATAAAGAAGATTTTTCTCATAATGACATAATTTTTTAGCTAAACACGATTTATTAACGAAAATTGTTGGCAAATGTTACATTCTCCCTTTCTTTAAGAAATTTCGTCCCGAAATTTAGGAAGTGGTACTATGTTCTGATTCTACAGGAAATAGATGGGGGTACTTTCACTTCATCTGGTCTTGACGTTCCCAGGTGAATTAGGGGCCGAGATTTGAATTCCAACGGACTTTGACTAACTTGATTTGGTTTCTTCTTAGCTTTTTAATTTTCCAATCCATCACCTCCACGGGTTCCTCAATGGATCGGAGCTTATCGTCTACCCGGATATGTTCAACGGGGACAATTAATGATTCATCGGATAAACATTTCTTCAGGTTTGAAACATGGAACACGTCGTGGATTCTGCTAAGCTCTAACGGTAGTTTGAGCTGATATGCTACTATGCCAACTCGCTTAATGATCTTGAAGGGTCCGACGTATCAAGGACTTAGTTTACCTTTATACCCGAATCTAACTACTCTTTTCCAAGGTGAGACCTTTAACAACACCCTATCTCATTCCTGGAATTCTAAAGGTCTTATGCGATTATCTGCATAACTCTTCTGTCAGTTTGCAGCCGCTTTTAATCTATCTCTAATTTGAGAGACTTTGTCTGTGGTTTCCTGGACAATCTCAGGCCCTGTCAATTGCTTTCTCCAACTTCGGCCCAACAAAGAGGGGATCGACATTTTCTCCCGAACAAAGCTTCCGAGGGAGCCGCTTTTATACTAGAGTGATAGTTGTTATTATAGGAAAATTCAGTTAATGGAAAATGACTATCCCAACTTTTGCCGAAATCATTGACACGGGCTCGCAGCATGTCCTCTAACGTCTGGATGGTCCTTTCACTCTGTTCGTAGGTTTGTGGGTGATAGGCGGTGCTCATGTCTAAACGGGTACCTAAGGATTCTTGCAAGGATTTCCAGAACCGAGAGACGAAATGACCGTCTCTATCTGAGATGATCGAAACAGGTACACCGTGTTTGGCTACAATTTCTTTTAGGTATAGTCTAGTCAATTTCTCCTTGAATTGCTAGACATTCACCGGTTGGTGTTGATAAACGAACCAACTTTTCGGAACATACGATTTCAGCTCCATTCTTGGATAACCAGTCCATTCCTACTATTATGTTAAAGCAGCCTAGTTCTATGGGTAAAATATCGATTGACAAATTATGGTTTTCTAACAAAATATTACAACTGCGAATGACTTCATTGGTTTCGATTAGTTTCCCGTTAGCTAATTCAATTGATTAACTGTGGGTTAATACCAAACAGAGGTTAAAACTGATTAGAAACAAAGCTTAAGTCAATAGTACATAAGCGTAGTGATTATTGACGAGAAACGTATCGGTGACTACAGATGAGTCCTTCCGGGCTTTCTTCGCATTCATCTCGAATGCCTTGCCCCTAGTGTTTTGACCTTTGAATTTGGGGCACTCTCTCTTGAAATGCCCGACGACGCCATATTCGAAACATCCAGGATTTTGGTTTCCCGAAGTAGACGTCGCGTCTTTGGCGTAGCAGTCGCGAGTCATGTGGACAAATCGGTTGCATCGGTTACATTTCCAGCTTTCACCACCATGGCTTTTTCCACATTTGTTACAAAGAGATCCGTGTCCTGAGTTCCCTCCAGATCCTCTCGTGTTTGCAGCAAACAACCTTCCTGTACCTTGATTCCTCTTGAATTGCCCTCCCGAGTTCCCATTCCATTTCCGTTTAAGTTCTCCGGGTTTCTGGTTCACGGTAGCTGTCTTTCGTTCGAGTTCTGCATGACAACTTTCTTTCCGGAATCTTTTAGAATTCCCATTCGGATTGCATTATCAGTTAAAGACTTTGCCAGTTCTCGGGCTGACTGGATGGTGGTCGATTTAGAAGAGGTAACCATTCCTCGGATCTCGGGAGCTAAGCCCCAAATGTACCTCTCGATCCTTGCATATTCAGGCGTGACCAGTCGTGGTACTAGTCGTGCCAATGCATTGAATCCCCTCCGACATCGGCTCCTTCCATCTTTAACTGCCAGAACTGGTATTCGATTTTATGGAGTTCGTTTCGAGGACAGTATTCTTTTAGCAGCATCTCCTTTAATTCTTCCCAAGTCAGGCGGTACACGGCATCTTCCCCTAAATTTTGGATTAGGGAGTTCCACCACTCGAGTGCTTCATCACAGAATGAACATACCCCATATTTTACCCTTTCGAGAGGGGTTCAATTACTAATTTTCATGACGGATTCCATATTCTCAATGCATCGGATAATTTCCAAAGGTCCTTCGGCACTGGTAAATTCTTTCGGACCGCATCCCTGAAGGTTTTATAGTTGCATCCAAGTGTCGGGTTGCATGCTGGTATAGTTTATATTTTTGCAAAAGTATTAGTTTTAATAGTTTATTTTGGCAAGTTATTATCGTGACTAGTTTTAGTTGGAAAAAATAATTTTAACTTTTTTTTTATCTAATACCTGGGGAATTTCCATTAAGATTTTCAGTTCTAGGATTTCTTTCAGTTTCGGAATTGTTTTCGTTTCGCGGGTTTTTTTGTGGACCGCGGTTAGCTTCATGTCGTTCGAGTGCCGAATTCATTCACGTGTTGGGCGATTAGACGTGCTAACTCCTCTTGTGAACGGTAAGCCGGTTCCTTGGTTTGTGGTGGTTTGTCTTGTTGTTGGTGCCATAGTTTCTTTTATATAGAAAAAGTAAAAACATTGGTTTTTAGTAGGTTAATAATAATAATAATATAGATTCCTAATTAATTATTACAACCATATCCATACACATAAAACCTACATACTTAGAGTTAAAGCTTAAACATACATAATCCGAATAGAGGGGGGAGGGGGTTCACTACTACTCGTACATACCCAAAATTGGTGTGATACATACCACACCAAGTAGTTGTCTTTCCACCCGCCCTATACCAAAAGACATCCCCAAAAGATAAAAAGTTCATAATTTACATAACTACTAAACACCACTTATGGGCCCTATCTAGCGAAGGCCCATAAGGTAGACAATGCATGGCCACATCACATCATCCTTGGCCTTCATCCCATCCACCTTCATTTCCGTCAGCTCCTCCCTTTTCTCCAAATTAAGAACAAACTGGCACACATCATCGTGGGCCTGATCATTCCCATGGTTTTTCTGTTCCAGTTCGATGACACGGGTGAGGAGTTCGAGAATAATCACCTCGTATCCAGTTACCTTCTCCTCTAAGATAGCCAACCTGCCGAACCCTCCCGGAGCTCGTCCTCTAACCGGCTCCTATGGAGGCGTTGGAGGTGGAGCTACGACATCAGGAACAACCGCCCAAGTAGTGGCCTCATAGTCGTGATGGGTCCTCTTTCTGGAGTGCACCTGCAAGGGTGCTACCCCAGAATTAGGTCCCTCACGAGGAGTGACCCGTATTGGACGGAAGAGAATAGGAGACGAGGGAGCTTCCTCAGAGCTAGAGCCATCATCACTAACGACCACATACGAAGCCATCTGTCATGTAACAATTAATATTAGTAACAAATATTATATACTTGTATTTTATCTTTTTGCTTCACGTGACGAGGAAAAGAGCGCGTGTTTGAATATCTAGTTATAGTTTAGAAAATTTTATATTTTCTAATTCTCTATAACGATTGGCTCTGATACCAACTTCTGTCACACCCCGAAAACCTTAATTTAAACAGCGGAGGGTTGTAACAGTCGCCGATAGCCAATCATAATAATGTATAGCAAAATATTAATCAAAGTTTGACTTTTCAAAGAAACTTTATTATTATTAAAAACATAAGTTTACACGTGTATAAAAACACGGTTATTACACATACCAGTTTTATTCCCATATTCAAACACCGCTCGCCTCTTTCCCTCCATTGTCACGAAGATATATATATATATTGTAACACCCCGACCGATGGCGGATTATACATCGGGGCGCCACGTATTGTTTCATTACTCGTGACACTATTTGGGTGTCAATATTTAATAAATACATTTTCATTGCGCACGCGCAGAACACAAATCGTAAAGTAACATAAATTATATCATAACTTAAAATATTCAAATAACATAATTTGTCTTGTTACATTTTAATCTAGGTCCAAAGAAAAAGAAAACATCCTACGTGTCCTTGAGATTCCCAAAAGCAGCTACAGTAAACCTGAACATGTGTTAAAATAAAACGTCAACACTTGCGTGTCGGTGAGAAATCAAGTTTAATAGATATAAATAGATAATAATAAACACTGCGCGCAACATGTGATTAACTGGGGTTTAACATAGGGTGTAATCAGATTGTGATCAAGCCTAAATAGATCATAGCTCATAGTTCAATCCGTGCTCCCAATCGAGCACAAAAACAAATAATCATACGTGCATGTGTAAACAAAACAAGAAAACCGTAAACGATAGGTCTCCCGTGTTCATCTAATGGATCCATGAAAACTTCGGAATAGGCCGAACAAAGCGGTTAATGATTCACACATACAAATAAACAACCAAGTAAACGTCCATAACACATGGGGTTTTGCGCACATAAATTTCATAAACAAGTTTAAGACTCAAGTTGTACGAACACATGAACATCCCAAAACGTTAAAAATAAAAGGGGATTAAGTACGAGATTACTCACTTGTAAACGGTGCGATGAAAGATAATGCAAGAACCAACTTTTAAACAAGCACAAGTTAACCTATAAATAAGAGGTTATTGGTTTAACGATTGGTTTTTATGTTTTGAATATAGGCAGTAAGTATCGATTTGTTAAACAAAACAAACTATATATATTTATAATTACCGAGATCTGGGCAGAACAGAAGAGAAGACGGAGGCAAAGAGAGAAGTTGGAGTTGCTGAGGAACTAGGGCAGAGAGCAAAAGGGAGAGAGATTTAGTGTAGTGTGTGTAGTGTTAATAAACAAGAAATAGCTTAATTTACAGGGAAAACCCAAGGGAACACAATCCCTTAAAAAGGGGAAAGGATCTTATCAAATCAAGCAAAAGATATTAAAAAAAACATAAGAAAACAAAAGCAAAAGATATCAAAAGATATGCCGGCAGCTGCAGGGGATGGGGAAAAGCTGACAGGTTACAGGTAAAGCATGGGAGGTGTCAGATAAAGCACTGTTCAAGACATGCAAAAGAAGATTTCAAAAGATTATGTCAGTCACTTTTTCTGTCAACCAATAGGATTGGTGCGCATGCTGCGCCGAAAGTGGCTTTTCGGACAGATGTCGGGACTGACCTACAGTGCTCATACAAAAGATAAGATATTTCAAAAGAATACAGGCTGACCTAAACTGAAGAAAAGACTTAAGGTCTAGCGCGAGAAGACTCGAGCGCGCGTGAGGGCGAAGGCAGACAGAGAACAATCCTTAGCGCGCCGCGGGAAGAACTATAATCCTTAGCGCGTCGCGGGAAGAACTACAATTCTTAGCGCGCCGCGGGAAGAACTACAATCCTTAGCGCGTCGCGGGAAGAACTACAATTCTTAGCGCGCCGCGGGAAGAACTATAATCCTTCGCGCGCCGCGGGAAGAACTACCATTCTTAGCGCGCTGCGGGAACAGTTCGCCTCGCGTATCGCAGGAACAGTTGGTCTTCGCGCAGGCTTCCTTGTAAGGAGTCTGGCGCGTGGAGCTGCGCAGACATCCTTAGGCGGGAAGAACCAAAGGACAAGCAAAGTGTTAAGAGAAAAAGGGGTTCAAGGCTTAAGGGTTAAGCAAAGGGGGCGGGACGGCGACGAGAGAGAAAGGAGCGGGACGGCGACAAGAGAGAAAGGAGCGGAACGGCGACAAGAGAGAAAAGAGCGGAACGGCGACAAGAGAGAAAAAGGGGCGGGACGGCGGAAAGGAAATTATTATTATTAGTAGTAATATATATATATATATATATAATTTAATTAATGTTAAATTTACAAAGATTAATAATCAAATTTTAAATCATAAAAAGAAACGGATTCGAAAACGGGTACCTGGGTCGGGTCGGATTGGGCAGTTGTCACAGTCTCCCCTACTTTAAGAAATTTCGTCCCGAAATTTATCTCGAAGTAGGTTGCGCAGAGAAAAGGTGCGGGTACTTGATCTTCATCTGATCTTCCCTTTCCCATGTGAACTCGGCTCCGCGCTTGGACTGCCAACGAACTTTGACAATAGGGATACGACTGCGCTTGGTTTGCTTTACCTCGCGATCCATAATCTCAACAGGCTTCTCAACGAAATGCATAGACTCATCAACTTGAACTTCATCAAGTGGTATGTGGAGGTTCTCGTCAGCTAAACATTTCTTGAGATTGGATACATGGAAGGTTGGATGTACATTGCTGAGCGCGGGCGGTAGGTCCAGTTTGTAGGCAACTTTTCCCACCCTCGCAAGAATCTTGAACGGACCAACATAACGAGGTGCAAGCTTACCTTTCTTCCCAAAGCGGACAACACCCCTCCAGGGCGACACTTTGAGGAGAACAAGATCACCAACTAGAAATTCGAGAGGCTTCCGCCTGCGATCTGCGTAACTCTTCTGTCGGCTTCTGGCAGTCAGCAGATGATCACGGATCTTGGCGATTTTATCGGTTGTCTCTTGAACTAGTTCGGGTCCTGTGATTTGAACTTCACCCACTTCGCTCCAACAAATCGGCGAGCGGCACTTTCGACCGTAAAGTGCTTCAAATGGGGCCATACCGATGCTGGAATGATAGCTGTTATTATAAGAAAACTCGATCAGAGGTAGGTGTGAATCCCAATTACCTCCAAAATCAAGAACACAAGATCGAAGCATATCCTCAAGGGTTTGGATGGTTCGCTCAGACTGTCCGTCAGTCTGAGGATGATATGCAGTACTCATGTTCAAACGAGTTCCTAACGCAGTTTGGAGAGATTTCCAAAAGCGAGATATAAAACGGCCATCGCGATCGGATATGATGCTCAAGGGAGTACCATGACGGCAGACAATTTCTTTGACATAAAGATGCGCAAGTTGTTCAACACGGTAGGTTTCCCGAATGGGCAGAAAGTGGGCAGACTTGGTCAATCGATCCACTATTACCCAAATGCTATCATGTTTGCTTGCGGTCAAGGGTAACTTGGTGATAAAGTCCATTGCTATACTATCCCATTTCCACGTAGGAATTTCAGGTTGTTCGAGCAAACCAGATGGGCGTTGATGTTCAGCTTTTACCTTAGAACAAGTTAGGCATTTAGCTACGAACACAGCAATATCCTTTTTCATACCAGGCCACCAATAAGAAAGGCGCAAATCTTTGTACATTTTGTCAGCACCAGGATGAACGGAATACCGAGTTTTGTGTGCTTCACTCAGTATGACAGAGCGAAGATTCTCATCATTGGGGATCCAGATGCGATTGAGATAACAGAGAATTCCATTCAGGTTAGGGACAAGATGCGCTTCTGCACCACACGCTAACTCGGCGCGTAGGTTGCCTTTGCTGATCGATGCGCGCTGCGCGTCGCGAATGCGCGATTCAAGATCGTTTTGGATCGGCGCAAAATGAAGCTGCGTGCGTGACAAGATACAGTTGAGTTGACTGGGTTTGCGGCTGAGCGCATCGGCTACCACATTAGCCTTTCCAGGGTGATATCGGATCTCACAATCGTAATCGCTGATGAGTTCGTTCCATCGGCGTTGTCTCATGTTAAGTTCCTTTTGATCAAAAATGTGCTGAAGGCTTTTATGGTCTGTGTAAATGATGCACTTAGTCCCATAGAGGTAGTGTCTCCAGATTTTTAAGGCAAATACAACTGCACCAAGTTCGAGGTCGTGAGTCGTATAATTCTTTTCATGAATTTTGAGTTGCCTTGACGCGTAAGCGATAACCTTGCCTCGTTGCATAAGTACACAACCGAGACCTTGGTTGGAGGCATCACAATAAACGACAAAGTCGTCAGTACCCTCTGGTAACGTTAGAACAGGAGCTTCGCACAACATTCGCTTGAGCGTTTGAAAGGCTTCTTCTTGCTTCGAGCCCCAAATATACGGTTTGCCTTTGTGCGTTAATGCTGTTAAAGGCAAGGCGATTTTTGAGAAGTTCGAATGAATCGCCGGTAGTAACCAGCTAAGCCCAAAAAGGAACGGATTTCGGTAGGAGTGGATGGTGCAATCCAGTTCTTGATTGCTTCAATTTTGGATGGGTCGACATGAATACCCATCTTATTTACAACATGACCAAGAAACTGTACTTCATCAGACCAAAACTCACACTTGGAGAGTTTGGCATAGAGTTGTTCGGTTCGAAGCTTTTGCAACACCAACAGAAGGTGTTGTTCATGCTCGGCCTTGGTTTTGGAATAAACCAGAACGTCATCGATAAACACGATCACAAATCGGTCCAAGAAAGATCTACACACCCGGTTCATTAGATCCATGAAAACAGCGGGTGCGTTGGTTAAACCGAAGGGCATGACCAAGAATTCAAAATGACCGTAGCGGGTTCGAAAAGCAGTCTTGGGAATATCCTCTTCGCGGATACGCAACTGGTGATAGCCAGAACGGAGATCGATTTTGGAGAAACAAGAGGCACCTTGAAGTTGATCAAAGAGGTCGTCAATACGCGGTAAGGGATACCGGTTCTTAATGGTGAGCTTGTTCAGCTCGCGGTAATCGATACACATGCGAAATGATCCGTCTTTCTTTTTAACGAACAACACCGGAGCACCCCAAGGCGAAGAGCTAGGGCGAATGAATCCTTTACCGGTCAACTCTTGAAGTTGACTTGCTAATTCTTGCATTTCAGCGGGTGCAAGTCGATAAGGAGATTTGGCTACGGGGGATGCACCAGGGACAAGATCAACACGAAACTCGACTTCCCGAGCGGGAGGTAAACCAGAAAGATCATCGGGAAAGACTTCAGGAAAATCACGCACGATGGGAATTTTAGAAAGTTTCTTCTTTCCTTCATCGGGTTTGACCACATGAGCTAAAAACGCGATACATTTCTTCCGCAAAAGTCTTCGGGCTTCAGAGCATGACATAGCTTAAGACCGTTAGATGGTTTCTCGCCGTAGATATGAAGATCTTGACCATTTTCCCGAGGAATGCGAATCAACTTCTTGGCGCAGATTACTTCGGCGCGATTTTGCGAGAGCCAGTCCATTCCAATAATCACATCAAAACTTCCAAGAGGCATGGGAATGAGGTCGATTAGAAAATCATGTTCATTAAGGTTAAGCGTGCAATCTTTGATCACGGAGTTTATTAAAATAGTTTCACCATTAGCCAATTCAACTGAAAAGTTTTCGTTTAAGTTTACTCGCGGTCGCGCAAGTTTTTGTTCAAATGCGCGAAAAATAAAACTTCTATCGGCGCCAGTATCAAAAAGTATAGATGCATATTGTCCGTTAAGTAAAAATGTACCATTAACCACGTCATTATTCGCTTGCGCTTGGTGCGCGGTTATATTAAAAGTTCGTCCGCGCGTCACTTGGTTTGAAATTTGGTTAACCGGATTAGCTTGCGTAATTTGTACTTGCAGTCTCGGGCACGCGTTCCGGAAATAACTGGGGTCACCGCAGTTATAGCACGACCTGGGTCGTGGATTAGGGTATGTTGGTTGTGGGTTTAGCTGGTAAGTTGGTGGTGTTTGCGCGATTGGGTTGGCGGGAAGGACTCTACAGTTCTCAGCAGTGTGACCAGTACGGCCACATCGGTTGCATTGTCGACACGGGACTTGAGTTGGATGGTGAAGTCTACAGGTTGGGCAAAAGGGTTGGTTTCCTGTGTAAGGTTTCTTAGTTGACGGGGCAGGGAGTGCGGGATTGGTTAAGGCATAATTATGGATTACAGGGGGTGTTGGGTAGGTTGACAGTGGGTTAGGAGCGTATACTGGAGGTTGGTAGACGGGTTGCTGGACAACGAGCGGGTTGGTAAGCGCGTAGGCTTGGTGATTGGGTTTGCGCCTGCGCTTGAGGTTGTTACGGTTTGAGGGTTCTGGCTTGGTTTCTGTTGGTTCTGGGGCAGTCTTGGTGAGTTTGGTCTTCTCGGCTCCCCGCAGGAACAGGGTTCCTGCCCTGACATGGTTGTCGCTGAGCACAGCGGCCAACTCGATGGCGTCAGAGAGGGTTGCTGGGTTCCTGGCCCATACAGAATCTTGAATTTCCATGGGGAGACCCCCAAGAAACTTCTCGATGGCTCGGCGGGAAGGGGTAACTAGGTGTGGGATAAGCAAACTTAGTTCGTGGAAGCGCGTAGCGTACTCGCGCGCTTCGCCACTGTACTGCTTCAAGTTCCAAAATTCCTCCTCAAGGCGCTTTATTTCGTTGGGAGGGCAGAATTCTCTAGTCAAAAGTTCCTTGAATTCCTCCCAGAGCATGCTAGAAGCAGCCTCTGCGCCACGCGCGTGAGCTACTCCGTTCCACCAAGTAAGCGCCCTTGATTCTAGGACACTTGAGGCGTATAAGGTTCGTCGGCCTGGAGGGCATTGGGTATGGAGGAAGGTGTTCTCAATTTTCTCGAGCCATTGGAGCATTACGGTGGCTCCTTCAAGCCCTGTGAATTTCGGAGGGTTACCCGCATTAAAGGATTTAATATTGTATCCGGAGGGGTTGGTATTATTTTGGTTTAAGGCTTGGGCTATTGCGGCGGCCATTTCCTGGGAACGACGCTGCATACGTCTGCGCGCGGCTTCTCTCCTCTGATGACGGCGAGCTGATAGCGGAGGCATTCTATAAAAGTTTTAATTTTTGTTAATATCTTGGTATGAGAAATCGTTTTAGCGCAAAGTATATCGTCGTAAAGCTTGTTTCGCGGAGTTGAATACTATCAAATTTTGAAGTAAAATATGAATTTAAAAGCAAACTTAATACAGGTAATGAATTCGAATTGAAAATCGACAATTCATGCATCACCATGACTTTCCGAATTCTCAATTTAAAAATATCGAGTAAATGAATATTGGAGATTGACAATTCATGTATCACCATGACTTTTCAAATCTTCAATTTAAAACATAAAGTTAATGGTAATTGAAAATCAACTATTCATGTACCACCATGACTTCTCGGATTTTCAATCCCCACAACAAACGAATATGTAAGTAAAGAAATAAATTGAAATTTAATAAAAATCGAAAGATCGCGAATAAAACATGAAATCAAGTGCTGCGTATGCGCAAGCATATTTTATAAATATCGAATAATTAACAATTAGCGCGCAAACATGAGATATTTCTCATGCGCGAGAAGGGACTCTTAGGTATTCTAGGTCGTTACGTCTAACCACCTATCCTAAAGTCACGGAGCTCTGATACCAATCTGTAACACCCCGACCGATGGCGGATTATACATCGGGGCGCCACGTATTGTTTCATTACTCGTGACACTATTTGGGTGTCAATATTTAATAAATACATTTTCATTGCGCACGCGCAGAACACAAATCGTAAAGTAACATAAATTATATCATAACTTAAAATATTCAAATAACATAATTTGTCTTGTTACATTTTAATCTAGGTCCAAAGAAAAAGAAAACATCCTACGTGTCCTTGAGATTCCCAAAAGCAGCTACAGCAAACCAGAACATGTGTTAAAATAAAACGTCAACACTTGCGTGTCGGTGAGAAATCAAGTTAATAGATAATAATAAACACTGCGCGCAACATGTGCTTAACTGGGGTTTAACATAGGGTGTAATCAGATTGTGATCAAGCCTAAATAGATCATAGCTCATAGTTCAATCCGTGCTCCCAATCGAGCACAAAAACAAATAATCATACGTGCATGTGTAAACAAAACAAGAAAACCGTAAACGATAGGTCTCCCGTGTTCATCTAATGGATCCATGAAAACTTCGGAATAGGCCGAACAAAGCGGTTAATGATTCACACATACAAATAAACAGCCAAGTAAACGTCCATAACACATGGGGTTTTGCGCACATAAATTTCATAAACAAGTTTAAGACTCAAGTTGTACGAACACATGAACATCCCAAAACGTTAAAAATAAAAGGGGATTAAGTACGAGATTACTCACTTGTAAACGGTGCGATGAAAGATAATGCAATAACCAACTTTTAAACAAGCACAAGTTAACCTATAAATAAGAGGTTATCGGTTTAACGATTGGTTTTTATGTTTTGAATATAGGCAGTAAGTATCGATTTGTTAAACAAAACAAACTATATATATTTATAATTACCGAGATCTGGGCAGAACAGAAGAGAAGACGGAGGCAAAGAGAGAAGTTGGAGCTGCTGAGGAACTAGTGCAGAGAGCAAAAGGGAGAGAGATTTAGTGTAGTGTGTGTAGTGTTAATAAACAAGAAATAGCTTAATTTATAGGGAAAACCCAAGGGAACACAATCCCTTAAAAAGGGGAAAGGATCTTATCAAATCAAGCAAAAGATATTAAAAAAAACATAAGAAAACAAAAGCAAAAGATATCAAAAGATATGCCGGCAGCTGCAGGGGATGGGGAAAAGCTGACAGGTTACAGGTAAAGCATGGGAGGTGTCAGATAAAGCACTGTTCAAGACATGCAAAAGAAGATTTCAAAAGATTATGTCAGTCACTTTTTCTGTCAACCAATAGGATTGGTGCGCATGCTGCGCCGAAAGTGGCTTTTCGGACAGATGTCGGGACTGACCTACAGTGCTCATACAAAAGATAAGATATTTCAAAAGAATACAGGCTGACCTAAACTGAAGAAAAGACTTAAGGTCTAGCGCGAGAAGACTCGAGCGCGCGCGAGGGCGAAGGCAGACAGAGAACAATCCTTAGCGCGCCGCGGGAAGAACTATAATCCTTAGCGCGTCGCGGGAAGAACTACAATTCTTAGCGCGCCGCGGGAAGAACTACAATCCTTAGCGCGTCGCGGGAAGAACTACAATTCTTAGCGCGCCGCGGGAAGAACTATAATCCTTCGCGCGCCGCGGGAAGAACTACCATTCTTAGCGCGCTGCGGGAACAGTTCGCCTCGCGTATCGCAGGAACAGTTGGTCTTCGCGCAGGCTTCCTTGTAAGGAGTCTGGCGCGTGGAGCTGCGCAGACATCCTTAGGCGGGAAGAACCAAAGGACAAGCAAAGTGTTAAGAGAAAAAGGGGTTCAAGGCTTAAGGGTTAAGCAAAGGGGGCGGGACGGCGACGAGAGAGAAAGGAGCGGGACGGCGACAAGAGAGAAAGGAGCGGAACGGCGACAAGAGAGAAAAGAGCGGAACGGTGACAAGAGAGAAAAAGGGGCGGGACGGCGGAAAGGAAATTATTATTATTAGTAGTAATATATATATATATATATATATATATATATATATATATATATATATATATATAATTTAATTAATGTTAAATTTACAAAGATTAATAATCAAATTTTAAATCATAAAAAGAAACGGATTCGAAAACGGGTACCTGGGTCGGGTCGGATTGGGCAGTTGTCACACACACACACACACACATATATATATATATATATATATATATATATATATATATATATATATATAGGGAGGAGTTATTGTAAAAAGAGGAGTGTGTCTAAAAAGTGTAAGAAGCAATCTGGGTGGTTAGATCTTGTTAATCAATGGTCATGATGAGAAGATGGAATAAAATAAGGAGTGTCTAATTTTACCTCACGAAATTGGTGTGTTAAAGGGTATTTTAGTTATATTAGGTATTTATATCATGCAGATTGTCAACTTATTAATTGGGGAAGCTCCTATTATTATGCATTCAGTTGATCGACCTTCCAAAAAACACTCAAAAATAAAATCTTCTTATATTATTCAAACCAATAGAAGATTGTAGTTCACAATTTTATAACCACCGTCAACTGAGTATCTCTCTCTCTCCACCGGCGTGATTAAGAAATCAGGCGAAGGTTAGATTTTTTTTCGTCATTCAAATCCTTTGGTCTTCATGCTCTGGTGTGTCTTTGTGTAATCGGTGGTGGGTTTTTTTAGTTGTTAACTACAGAGTTTTAACTGGTGTGTTTAATTGAAGTTTCAATTGAAGAAAAATGGAGAAGAAGAACACTCAATTGAATGCAGGGGCGGTTAAAACGAAGAATGCAGGTGTGTTTTTGTCGATTTATTTCTTTCTTAGTCTAAACCCCCAATTTCTAGGGTTTTAGTTCCAGGTCCGCTGTGTTTTTTGTAATACAAAGTCATCGATGACATATTGTATTTGTGTGTGGTATGTTATAGATTGTCTGATGTTGGTGATTGAAATGACTATGATCTTTGGTTTGATTATTTTATTAGATGTGTTTTCTGTTGGTAATTGAGAGGTGTGGTATTATGAAACCTGTGACAAAGTTTTGTGTGTTTTGTAACTTTTCGTAAAAGGTGTGTGTTTTTAAACTTTTCGTTAGTCTTTTAGTGTTTTTTATAAAAGGTGTGTGTTTTTTAACTTTTCGTTTAGTCTTTTAGTGTTTTTTGTAAAAGTTGTGTGTTTTTTAACTTTTCGTTTAGTCTTTTAGTGTTTTTTCTAGTCCTTATTTTATGTCAGAGGATGTATTTGTGTGTGTTTGTTGTGATGTTGGTTTGTAAGTAACACGTTGGTTTTTGGTTTGTTAGTTAGGAGAAGCCCACGGATAGCATACAATACCACTTTCAAGGGTCTAGGCAACGGGAATGAGGTGAAGAAAGAGATTAACTTCAAAGGTATTCATATTCATATTCTTATAGTTGTAGTCATTACATACTTAAGTTTGATGTGTCGTTGTAGAAAACGCAATTAATGAAAAGGAAGGAAGTTCTTCACGCCGGGAGACAAATTTGGTTGAGGATTTTTTTAAAAGTAAGTTTCTAATTGAAGTATATTGTGTTTTTAATTGAAAAATAATGTTTTATTTGTTGAAACTAAATGCAGCTGGCACTATTGACTCAGATGACGACTTTGTAACGCCACGTGATAAGATGTTGAAAAAAGGAAAATTGAGTGAAAAGAAGAAGTTAGCATTTTACGACTATGTTGGTCAAAAGATTAAACCGAGGGTGAAACATAGATTGTTCCATGAGTATATCACAAATTTAACCAATGAGCAGAAAAAAGTTGTAACTAGTATGGGTTTTGGTAATATTCTCGAAATGAGTATAGCTAACATACTGTAAGGCCCCGTTCCCGGTAGCCCTACTTTAGCGCCAGATTTATTCATAAACACAGTTCTACAAATCAGAGTTTATTAAAACTTTCGCGGAATATAAAACTTTAACCGTTTATTACAAACATTTAATCTTTTCTTTAAAACCATAACATAAATCATCATTATTAAAACATCATTTCGTCCATCTTCAAATGTCAGCCGTTCAATCCATGTCATGTGTCATCCTCATGCTAACTCTATAACCCGCTCACCTGCGTGCATACTAAAAGTCAGCTACGCTGAGTGAGTTCTAGTTAATCAAGCAACTTATCATACAACCACTACATGCATTATATACGTGTCCGAAGACACATAGTCCACTATCTAACATGTTACTGCTTAACCACTTAATTACCCCTACAGCTTAGCCACTTAATTACTCCTACAGCTTAGCCACTTTATGCCACTTTAATAACGAATAACGTTATGCCACTTTAATAACGAATAACGTTATGCCACTTTGCCACTTTAATAACGTAGTCACGTATAAGCTTACCCTACCACATACTATCGTCATCCCACTAACACTCTTACTAGACTCTTGCCACTTCTATCACACTCTACCTCTACTTGTCTACAGCACACTTTATATCATTACAATATTTACATAATAATCAAGTCACATCATAGAGTACATACGCACTAACAACCACTTGACAATCACTATCCTTGGCGATACGTGCAATATCCGAAGATCGTTCACGTACCGACAAGCATTATATAATAGCTACTTGTATAACATCAATAGCATACACTTACCACTTAAGGTAAGTGTATTCACACTTCACATCGAGTATGCACACAGCCCCAAAAACATAACAAGAAAATGGGGCTAGAAACTCACCCGAATCCTGCTTCGTTCTCCGATAGTTGTTAATCCCTTCTTTAACTGAGCTCGGGCTGACTGTACAAGTTACACGTACCAATACTCATCTGATCTAATCTAACGACCTAGTGTTAGATTACTTTTGCTTAACATAGCTATGGTTTTCCTTTATTTTATCATTCTAGTATTTATCTCTTTAGGTCCTTACAATGCATACCGTCAAGCGAACTTAGATATAAGCGGACTTAGATATAAGCGGACTTATATATTAGCGAACTTGTATATAAGCGAACTTGGATATAAGCGAACTTATATGTTAGCGAACTTGTATATAAGCAAACTTGTATATATAAGCAAACTTGTATCAGGCGAGCATATATGTGGCGAACTTAACCAGTATGCGAACTTAACCAACAAGCGAACTTATCAAGTAGGCGAACTTATCAAGCCAGCGAACTTAACGTGCAGCAGCTACGGGTTTGGTTTTAGCCCACTAATCGTTTCTGTTTCAACATGACAACCTTGGATATGATACTAAACAATCCTGCAAGCATTCCCGCAGCCATTTTTGGATAAGTCTTGACACCGAGGAACCATAAAGTTTGGACCTTTAAGCTAAAAACGTTCAATACATGTACTAAGGTTTATTTTAAGCGAGCCGTACATAGCCATGAGTTCGTTAAGTCCATTTAAATCTTCAAGTTTGTAACTTTACGATTTTTCTATACCCGATCTATCATCCTACCAATTTTCATGTAAATCCGTACACGAAAAGTAAACCTTTTTAACAAAAACGTACCTTTAAGGTTTTTGTTTGAAATCACTAGAGATGATCAAAACCATATCAAATGAACTCCGATTTGAGTGATTCAAGCGGCCACCGAACCATCTCGTCCCGATCTACAAACCTATCAGCTCAACTTCGCCGGAAACCGCCGCTACAGTCGCCGGAATAGTGAAACAGTGGCCGGAAATCCTCATTTTGAGCTGCTACGGTTTTTCTGATTAAAACCGTACTTCCCTACATCTGATCGAAGATCTAATCGGTGGAAATTTTCATTTATATACCATGAACACTCAGTTAAAATTTGAGACCGATCCGACGGCTAGATCTCCGGGAATCTTTGTGTCATTGTGGGTGGTTTTCTCAAAAACAGGAATTGGGTTAAGTGTGTGTTTTGATGGTGGAGTCTATGGTGTAGAGATGTATGGAAATGGAAAAGATTAGGGTTTTAAGGGTTATTTATACTCCCTTAAGCCCATGGACCTAAGGCCCATCTTTCCTTTTTGGTCCATAATTAACTCCATCTAATTAGCCTGCTTATCCTTCCATCCTTATTATTTTATTAATTCTCTACTAACTCAAGTAAACTCTTCCATCATAAATAAATAATATATTAAATATTATTTTTAGAAATTTCGGGATGTTACAAGTCTTCCCTCCTTAAAAAGGTTTCGTCCCCGAAACCTAGCTCATTCCTTGTAAAAGGAACACTTCTTATATTCACGCACTTTATTGAATCGTCTTTGCTTTCTAGGTCATCCTTCTTACTCCTGACTTGCAGTCATCGAGTGGTGATCATGTGTTCAGCTATTAAGGTGGCTTGTCCATGAGGCTCTCGATGTCTCAAGTCTCGTCTCGTCTTTCCAAGGGCTTCCTTTGATGCTTTTGTGACAATTTGGCAACTCTCTTAGCGTATCTGACTACAAGCTTCAAGCGTGATCCTTCTTCATTACTTTCTGCAGTTGGAGTCATGTTGTTTTCGTATATCGCTCTGCCACAGATTCTTCTCGTGCTCGCCTCTTTTGTAACAGTCACCTATCTTATCTCTAAGGAAACACAAATGTTATCACTCTAAGAATTATTTAGCACATGATTCGTAAGGTAAGTAGTTAATGACATTGATCAAGTGTAATTAACTATTTGCGTTACTACTCAGGTTCGAAGATGGAGGAGTCAATTTAAAAACCCACAGGGAAGACTTTGTCCCATAGAATTTATGGAGTTCGTGATAACAAAGAGGGATATAGGCTGGCATTTCAAGATGAATTTTCTGGTTGCTCTAGCGACATATATGGGTGATATTATCGGGAATAACACGGTAAATCAAAAATTTCTACCAGCAGTTAGAGACATAAATAGCTTGGGGGGAGTTGAATTGGTGTCGATACCTAATAACAGTTATGCGAAGGAGACACGAGAAATGGAACGAAAGTAAAGAATACAACGGGTCCATGATTTTGCTAGCGGTACGTATTTGATTACAATTTTGTTTGTTTTGTAAGGGTATTTCAAAGTATTATTAACACAACTGTTACCTGTCTTTTTTTAAAAACTGTTAGTTGTTGTTTTTTTTTGAAAATGGTGTTTGATTTTGTTTGTAGTATGCGTACGTGAGTAGTCAGTTTAATAGTGTCGTGGAAAATGGCAAGAAGTTGATGCCGGTTAAGGTTTCCGTGGACGACGGCCTAACAGTTTTACAAGACATGTTGGAGGAGAACCGGCTGGGTAAGGTCACAATTGAAAAATCAGCGGGTAAGGTCGTTAAAAAGAAAACAAATCAAGATAAAGATGTGGGGGATGTTGATGGGGGTAAAAAGGTGGTTAAGTTTACGAAAAAGGAGTTAGCCAAAATGGTGATCAGAAAACACGCTAAGAAGTTTGTTGAATCGGATCAACAACAAGAGGATGGTGATAAGGTGGCTGATGTTCAAACAAAACAAGATTTTACGGATGATAAAGTTGTTGTTAAATCTGAGCAACACAAGGGGGGTTTAATAATGGTGAAGAAATGATAAATATGCCGACACAAACTGATGAAGAGGTAAGATAGTATTAAAGTTGATATGTTTATTTTATATGTAAGTTGTGATTTTAAATATTAAAGTGTTGGGTGTTTTTGGAAATAGGAGAGAGTAGAGCGATTGACGGACCTGATGCAACATTTCGATAACGTATACGGAGATATATGTCGGGAGTTTGATGAAGCACATGATGAGTGTTCTGGTAGCCTGTTAATTAAAGAGTTGGAGGATCAGTGGAAGAAAAACCTAGCTAGATACACCGGTAAGGGGGAGGATGAGTTTGGGAATAATGAAGGAGATGGGAACGGTGAAGCATCTCCAATAGTGATGACACAAAGAACTTGGGAAAGCATGGAAAGGTTGTGGCAAAATATGAATCCGCTTCAATAAAGTCTACGCCCCAAAAGAAAAAAGTTAGTTTTAGTGTGCCCAATTTCAATCTTGAATCTGGAGTTAAAAAAGGTGATCGTGAGACGTTAGCTGTAATAGCTAAAGGGAAGCGAGTTGCTGAACCGGACTGGGAGGTAAACACACCTAAAAGACCTCAGAGATTTAAGTTCCTTTCCGAAGTTTATTGCTCATCGCATGCGAAACGTGCGGTGTCGTTGAAAGCTACGCTAACAAAGCAAGAGTCGAAGGTGGCTGGGTTTGTGTTCGCGGCTTACGGGAACCATTGGTAAGTTTTAGTGTTTATGTGTTATTAATTATGAATAGGTATTGGGTATTATGTACTTTATATGTAACGTCTAATTATTTTCATTAATTCAGGGACATTGTATTTAGCAAGGGAGGTGGGGTTAGCATACAAAAGGTGATAATGGAAACTTTACGGCTGGACACATGGGTGCATGTGTTGGTAATGTCAGCTTGGGCAAGTGTGTTAAACCACGAAGAAGCTATACGTTCAAAGTTTAACACAGTTCATAGGCTTTTCTGCTCGGCGGTGATGCTGGTATGATTAGTTTTTTTTGATTTAGTAGTGTTGTTTTGTTGGTCATGAATAATGATTAATTTGTGTTAATAAATGACACAGCTACCAGACCAGTATGAAAAAGATCTACCAACAAGAATCGGATTTTTTAAGGAAAAAATGGACAAGCATCTATCAACACAAAGACTAAGAAGCATTGTAGGCGTGGATGTTGTGTTGATACCAATTATAAACACAAAGCACTTCTATTTAATGGCGTTAAACCTAAAGACACATCAGACTTTTGTTATTGATAATACGGGGACCAGGGGGTCGTTCAAGTTTATGTATAAGGGCTGGCCCGAGAAGATGGTATGTGTGTTTTTTTGTTGTTGAAGCATTATTATTAAAATTTTATGTTAACTGTTATTAATAACATTTGTCACAGAGAGAAACGTTTACTGGTTACCTAGCGTTGGTAGATCACCCCGATGCGTCAAAGGTCAATACATCAACACTGACGAGGGTGGATATACCATGGGCTAGTAAAAGCAACCATGTAGATTTTGGAGTGTTTATGATGAGACACATGGAGACCTTTAAGGGTTGTGTGACAAAGGAATGGTTTGCTGATTGTGGGCTCTCAGATGAGGTTGACGCTCGTGGAAAAGTTTTAGGGAAACAAAAGGCGGAGCTAAACGATCTTCGAAGATAGTATGTCGCGAAGATGTTGCTGAGCGAAATCAACTTGACAAAGGAGGAGTTCGTGCATGTTATGATGGAGTATGATAGTTTGTCTGCTGATGCCAAGATGGGACTAGAAAACACAGCGCCGGCAAGAATAATTGAACGCTTGAAGCTATCTTGATATTATGGTACAAGTATTTTCATTATGTGGATTTGAAAGTAAGACTTTTGGTTTTGTGTTTTGGATTTGAAAAGTTTGAATGGTAGTACAACTTTTTTTGGATTCTAATGTTAGACTCTTGTTTTTATTAGAACTTGTTTTGGGTTGTAATGTTTATGGATTGCAACATGTTAAGAATGTGTGATGATTGTTTAATACATGAGCAGTGTGTAGTATAATTAGTTGTTGTGTGTTGTAGTTTACGTATTACGCAAATCCGTGTATTAGTTAATGACGAGTCTATTTCGGTTTATAACACGTTAATTCGAATTTTAACCTATAAGTTGATAAGAAAGTAAGTGTAATATTAACGGACCAAAGTGTTTGAATGTAAGGAATTCGAATATGCATAACACCTTAATCAGAATTTTAACACTATATGTTGTATATGTTGATTAGAAAGTAAGAGTAATATTAAGGAACCAAACTGTTTGCAGGAAATGAATTCGAACATTGATTTGTTCAGTGTATAAAATATCAATATAAATGGAAATTAATAACAAATAAAAACATAACTTACTACCACATCATAAAACGACGTAAATGTTTTCTAATGTTGAACAATAAGATCAGGCACATATAAATAAATAGAGCATCCATAAAATAAATAAACACACTCAGCAACAATTGTTTCTTAAATGAAAATTGGAAAAAAGTTATAATGTGCTAATAAAAAACAAACCAAACAAAGTTTAAAACCCACAATAAACCTTAATGTTACATCTCATCAACTTGGGAGGGGGTAGAAGCTGCTGAAGTGTCACCGGTTATAGCATACTTATGATTATTACGGGCATCGTGACCTAGTTGCTTACATATTCTGCACGTCCGTTGAGGGTTATCCAGTTTACTTTGACTTATTGCTTGCTCTCGTAAAGACCTGTACCGAATAGGAAGCCCGCAACCTTTATTCCTAACACCAATTGGAGCATGTATGTTGATCTGATTAGGTTGAGGGACGCCAATGAGTTCTTCAAACCGGTCTCTTTTGCTAGGTCTAGGGGCGTCAAACGTAACCTCGTCAACTTTTTCTTTGTAATCATTGACGTAGTCACGAAACTAGTTTAATTTTTCCATGTCAGTAACCAGTTTATTTATAATATAATCATTCACGATATTAATATCCCGAACAACACGATATACATCGATAGTTTTGTCTACGTTAGGCTCATCAAAACCAGCAGAACGCATCGGGCTATTAGAAACGGCATCTTTGGTCCACCTACGGTTAATGTACTGCCTTGGGAAAACCCTGATATCTCCAATGTGGAGAACCTTAAAAATGTGGCGACATAGTAAGCCAAATTGCTCGAACCGCTTGCAGCTTCAATACACAGTCACGTCTTCTGAGCGAATCATTACCTATGATGATTACTAAACTATTTATATGTATAAAACAATAAATAAAAAAAATGTAAGCTCGTATAATATTTACCTCGTGAAAAGAAGCTGATAGATGCTCAAAGTCTCAAATACTAAACTTTATAAAATCACCAACCTGTTCGTAGCTTCGGGAAGTGCAGTTGTGAAGGGCTTGCTGAATTTCCATTTGGACATCAAAAAAGATGGTTCTTGTGTATAGTTCATGAGCCTGATTTTCAAGAGTGTAGTTACTCATTATTTTTGCACTTGTGTAACGACAATCATGATCGTTCTTCTGATGTTCATGCCTTTGATGTTCCAATGCAGTTTCAAAATGTGCCAAGAACTCGACCAAAGTGCAAGTTGCGTTGCAAAATTTCCCAAAAAAGTAGTTCTCGCTCTCTGATCTTGATGACGTGCGCATTAGACCAGACATGTTTTCTTCACGATAGTATACTGGAATCCACGAATCTCTAATCTGGAAAATATCTTTCAGCCAGGCATGGTCGTCTAACTGAAAATCGGTCATTATGGAATGCCAATCTTTCTCAAACAATTTGGGTGTTATAGAATCAGTCCATACAATATCACAAAGCCGAGTCTCGAAGTTGGTAGTGTTGCATAGATTGGCACCGACCTGGGAATGTAAGTTTTTTCAGAGAATTAGAAACAATATAATCATTATTGTTATAAATAAAAAGGTGGAAGACAATTAAAATGGAGTCTGTACCTTCCCAGATAGTTTATCCATGATATGCCACATGCACAAACGGTGTCTAGAATTAGGGAAAACGTCTTCAATTGCACGCTTCATGGCGGGGTCTTGGTCAGTTACAACCACAGGGGGTTCGTAACCAAAAGCACTCTTAAAACACCTCAATAACCATGAATAAGTTTCAGCTGTTTCATCTCCAAGTAGAGTCGCGTCAAGAGTAACATTCCTATTATGGTTGTCGATTCCAGTAAATGGAACAAAAACCATGTTATACCTATAAATGAATATAAAACGAAATAAATACAAACAAATTTTGTTTGTATAATTGAAAAGAAAAAATGTATAATATGGAATGAAAAGTTGTGTATTTGTTATGACGATATGTAGCATCAAATGAGACAACGTCCCCAAAGACATAGAAATTTCTCTTTGCACACTCGCCAGCCCAAAATAAACCCTTCAATGTGCCTTCTTTACTGGTAATATAGTCACATGAAAAATTAGGACAAAAGTCTTTTTTCACCATAAGACGTTGAACAACCATCTCAGCATCGTAGTCGCCAATATACAAGTTAATCTTTCTTTTGTAGTTTTTGCAATCAGACTTTGTTGCGCCAACTTTATCGAAGACACCATACAGGGTCCACATAATGTTAAAAGCCTTCACCGGACCAATGTTGATATTAGCCAAATCATCTATCACCTTTTTGTGTGTAAATGTAAGCTCCCTAAAAGCTTTCACAAAATGTATATCATTTTCGTTAACAAAAGGATGATTGTGTGCCTCGCCAAAAAATTTGACCCTATATTTGCCTTTATCATTTAAAACCAAGCGGAGTTGTGCATTACAACCGGTTCTTTGAGAAGGTCGCCTACACTCTTTTTTCCTTTTATAATCTTGACTATGCGTGTCAACTTCCTTAATAGTTCTAGACCCTTCCTTGGTACAAACAAAATACTTGAGACGAAGAACGTTATTAACAACCGATTGTGTGCCTTTCCTTATAGAAAACCCGCCTGCTAAAGCATATCATTTATAGAATTGCTCCGCAACGTCTATAGAATCAAAAAGCATACCTTCATTGGGTATCATTGATGCAGACACAATTGGTGTGTACGTCTTAGTGTCGGAATTGGGAGAGATGTGTTGAATCCCAAGCTCTTGGTAAGTTGGTGGATCTGTGAAGTAAATACAAGAAAACTAATCAACTTGAAATTAAAATAACAAGGCTGAAAATAACTTATCTAGGCAGAATAAAAAACAAGCAATAACACACTTATTTATGCAAAATACAAAAATAGCAATCAGACATTATAATCAAAAAACAAGCAAAACACACTAAAAATCATTAATGCAGAATACAATAATAGCCTTCAGACACTATAATTGAAAAAACAGCACAAAACACACTAAAAATTAACAACTAAAACACACTATAATCAAAATAACAGGCAAAACACACTATAATCAAACTTCTGAACCATAGTTGTCGGCTGATGAGAATACAATGAAGAAACAAAACAGAAAAAACAACATAGTCAACAAACAAATCCTAAACAAATAATAAACACACCAGTTTACAAAGAACAACATTATTACTTATTTAAACATCAATCACAGGAAAATAACGAACCCTAATGGCGGTTAAGATATTTGTTATCACTGGTACAGTATATACGAAATAAAAAGAACATCACAATTACGATCAGATCGTAATTACGATAAGATGTTTTGAACCCTAATGACGCATTACATAACATCGTAACCTAAGTGTTATAGGTTTAAAAAAAATCAGAATAACATAACACACCATGTCACGAAGCACATAAAGGGTTAATGAGAAAAAAAAGAATATTTGAGTTTTACTTAATTGATGTTCATCCATGAAGGTCTCCATGTTGAATATTGTATTGATTAGTAAGATGATTAATTGATACGAATAAATGAGATGGTGAACAAGAAATAGAAGAATACTGGAGATTAATAATTAGATCTTGATAATGAATATAAACAATCAAGATCGTACATGATAATATCAATTGGTTATTTTTTATTAACTGTCAACTTCATATCAATTAATAAGGAACAAATCATGGGTGTATAATATTTTTAATTAATTATATATATAAATACCATAACAAGAAAAGAAAGTAAGATTACAATTCTACCCTTATTATCTAATGGTGAAAAATGTTTCCTACACTTTTTAGGAAAACATTACTTTTTTGTTTTAACCTTTATCTCTCTCTCTCTCTCTCTGTATATATATATATATATATATATATATATATACATATATATATATATATATATATAAGTCGAAAACAACATCCATATAATGATCTTTTGTCATTATATACCAATATCACTTCGTGTGTAATCGTCATCACACCCTGAATTATATCAAAAACATCCCGTGTGCAATGGTTTACCACCATTATAACACAAACCCGTGAGTAATGATCTACCGTCATTACATCACAATAATAGGCATTTTACTTCTTAAACAAATTGTGCTGTTGTAGACGAGCAAAGAATACAACATCACGTATGACTATCATAGTTGATAATCTGATACATACCATACTCAAAATACGCCGACTTCTAACCCAACGCGATGGAAGTAGGGGGCGTCACCCCGATAGATCTACTCATATTTATGTGCCCCTTTATAGGGTTAACCGTTATTTATCCAACTAGACTCATCCCGCGTTTGACACAGTTTGTAAAATAAAATGTCTTTAAAAATATCAATGAAATCAATATGTAATAAATAATATGTCCCCCCCCCCCCCAAAACACAATAAAAACATTTAAAACGATTCCATTTAAAAATGAGGGGGTTCGATAGAGAAACTCACAGTTTGAAGTCCTTTGATCCAAAATACACGTGTCCTATATTAGCACATGTTTTGTTAATAAAAACTTTGTTTGAGCCTTATTTTATAAAAATTCTTTTACTTATTATCCCTACTTTAATGTCCACGCAAGCATGCAAGCAAATAGAGTCCTAATAGTTTAACACACGTATGGTTCGGTTTTTCGTCGATTATTATTTATTAAATAATTTAATTAATAAATAATAATAATAATAATAATATAATTATATTAAATATTAGAGTTTTAGTTGCTGGAAAGTTTAAGAAAATATTAATTTATTTATTTTTAATAATTCTTGTCAGTTTCGTCGGTTTTTGTCGGTTTTGTCGGTTTCGGGTTCAAAACCGAAACGACCAGCATTTCGCATAAAGTATAATTTTTATGGCTTGGAAAACACTTGTTACATATATTAATTAAGTTTTATAAATTATTTTATAAAAATATATCATTTATCATTTTTGTTAATATTTTCTTAAATTAGCAACTTTTGACGTTTTCGTGTCGGTTTTTCAGACACGAACCGTCTTGGACCAAGTCTAGTCATTTTGTCCTTTTATCACATATCAACTTATGTTATATATGAGAGTTATACCACTTTAGGGGCTGTTCTAAAACAGTCCCTAACCGTGGTGTCGGTTTTACGTTAAAAAGTCGGTTTTTCGACCGTTAAAGTTACCGACAAGTAAACTAGACTTAGAACTTTCTAACCAAACATCCTATGCACTAATTATACACATTTTACACCATAATTTGTACTATATTTCCAGATCTCAACAAATTTTTCAAATCATCAAGTTCATATATTCCATAATTTCCTAAGTGTTCATTTGACCAAGTTTCTTACTTTAGTAATTTACAACTCTTGTTACCCTTTTTCATCACAATCTTTACAAGTATTATCAAATAGTAAACTTGTTTATCTCATTCAACTAGTTTGACCTAGATTTCATGCGTCTTATGATTCTATTCAAGTTTTAATCTCTTGGTATTTACTTTTCCAAAATTTCCATTCCTAGTAAGTATATATCAAACAATTCATGTATTTAAGTTTTTGATCATAATCCAAGTTTGTATGAATTTCTAAGATACAACCTATTCATTATTCATCCAATTAAGTCAATTATTCAAAAATATTAACAATTTCCCAATTTTCATATTGAATAAATATTAAAGTTTCTAAAATTATAAATGACCACAAGACTAGTTAGTTTGATTATTCTTTTAACATATTATTCCATGAATCTCTAGCATGCATCCTATCAATTAATCATTCATTTCAACCATTTCAATCCAAGTTTCATATCACAAAGAATCATTTGTTAAAATTCTTACAAGTTAACAATTAAAGTTTCCTTAATTAGTAACTTTAATAAATTTCTAAATTTTATCTTTCAACTTCATAATTTTTGATGGTTTAATCTAGCATATATCCTATTCCATTTCATCCTAATTTCACCAATGTCATTAATTTATCCATTATATTTTAAAAAAATCAAAAATTCCAATTTATAAATATAAACAAGTTCTTGAAATCTTTAAATCAACCATTACCCATTTTATGATTCAAACTTTTCCAAGAAATCAAAATCTCATTCTAACACCTAACAATCATCCATGCAAATCATCAACCTCTCATAAATCTTAATTTCTAAACATTTTATTATTCAAAATTATTTCTAATCAATCAATAATCAACTTTATGGTGAATGTATGCATGCATGAGTGAGTTTAATGCTTCCACCTACATACACACACACATTCACGGCACACAAACACATGCACACACATACCAACACCCAAACCCATGATAATCAATCCTTCAACCCAAATCCCAACCCAAAAACATCAAATCTAGCTTATGAAATTATAAAAAATTAATTACAATCTCTACTTACAATCTCTATATTAATTAACTTTTTATGGATTCTATATGCATGTGTGATGTGTGTATAATGATGCTCTCACAACTAAGCTATAAATTTATTAAACAAAATCCCTAAAGAAGCCACACAAAACCGGCAAGTGTACCGATCACTAATAGTATAGCACTATGGAAGTCCGAGTATCGAACAGAAGGACACTTGAAAACGTTAATGATACTTAACCCTAACCAAGACTCACCTAAGAATATTTAAATGATTTTTAATAATTAACTACTTAACCTAACTTACTTTAACTAAATTATTTAGCTAGACTTAACTTAACTTAACTAAACACTTGAAACTTAGAAACTTAATTGCAATCGGAGAAAACGTCTACCTAGGTAAGAATCATATTGAAGGTATAATAAGGTAATGGATTGAAGACTCTCACGACACCGGTTCCTAAGGATGACTCAACTAAGGTTCACGCAAGAAAGCTAGCTCACCTCTCAGTCTCACTAACAAACTCTAACTTACACTTAGTAGATTTTAAGAACAAACCAAGAAACGAAATGTTAAAGTGTTCTAATGCCGACTCTCCTCTCGGACTCACCGACACACTACCCTAATGGAGACGAATACTACGCAACCAAGGATAGAGGAACAATTTAGTTTAACTTAAACTAGACCAACTAATCGCTCAAAAACCCAAACCCGACAAGAACCGAACCTGCTCTCGCGCGATCCTAATCCTAACAAACAAAAGCTATGAGACGACCTTACTTCCTATCACCTCTCGGTCTCTAAGAAGGTGTTCACCCGCTGATTATATTCAATTAATACACTCACTTAAACCCTACGGTTGATCACCCCGCAAACAATCTCTAGACACAAAATAAAGAGTTCAAACAAGCTAAAATCAATCAAAACCTATTCAATTAATCAAAGCAAGAGGTATATGAGTATAACTAATAAATTCACAGCCACTAAACACAACCTAATTCAATGTTAAACCAAACTTTTCATTAACAATTCAAGTCATGATGATCAACAATCCATAAAACTCATTAAAACCTAACAATATTCATCTAACCTAGGTAGAACTAATAAGTTTAGCCAATCATAATCAATGAACAATAGATAAAATAGATATAAATGATAAACATGCTCATATAAATCTGATTACAAAAGGTTTGAATGCTTAAAAACCAAAAACGAACTCACAAACGTTAAAATAGTCAAACCCGACAACCGAAGTATAAAAGATGTAACCTTAAGCTTTTCCTCCTTGATTTCTCCTCTAGAGCAGGTGTGGGATGGCTGGAAACTTGAATAAAATCGTTCATAGGCTTTTAGGGTTTATATATATGTTTAATCACCTCCTTCCTAATATAAAATAGGTTAAAACAAGCCCACTAGGCCCACTAGAAGACAAAATAGACGTGGTAGCTGATTCTTGAACATTCTTGGCAGCCTTGGACATGTTGGAATCTACCACATGCTTCTTGAATGGTATGACCTGGTCGCGTAGCTCGAACATGACATTTTCTGACGTTTTTCGACTTTCAGCTCGTTTATCTTTGTTTTTGCGTACTGGCTTCATCCGAGCTCCGTTTTACTGATTCTTTTTTCATTTGACTCGTTTTCTCGCTTTCTTCAACATGGGACCTATCACATACACAAACATGTAATTTCATGCAAGAAAAAGTTATATTCGTTAACAGTTTACGCACAAAACGACACAAAATCGGAATAAAACTCTATGTGTTTTGCAACACATCAAATATCCCCACACTTGAACCTTTTTCGTCCCTGAAAAAGAAATCTACACAGGATCATAACCAAGTGAAAAACAACAAACTCCCAGATTATTTAACATTACTAAAGCACAAGAAACAACTCGACATATTGACCGCGATTGCCGATATTGTTGTCCACTTAAACCCAGCCACCAGCTAATCAAGCCCCCCTTTTGCATTAAACTTTTTAAGTCCAAAAATTAAGGCTACACCTACCCCATCTCAGACAAAGAGAGCTAGAAAAACTAGAGTCGAAGCAAACTGGTTCGACAAATCACCATAAGCCAAGGACTCGTTGATAGTACTAATTAGATGCACTCGGTGAAATTTTTGATGGATGAATGGTCATGTGGAGGTCGTACGAGCTATTCCTAAATATTATTGGACTTTGTCCTATAAATTCCTAATTTCTATTTGTTGACTAAGAACCTTCGAGCCCCAATAGTGTATCCTCAGAGTCACCATCCCCAAGGTAACACGTAAACTCTAAGTCCCGTCTAGTATATGCATCTTTGGCCTCTTTTACTAACTTTAAATAATGCTTCTTTGGCATTTTGCAATACATAACTTTCTTCACAGGCATTTTGCTTTTCTTGAACAACTTTTGAGAATATACAAACATAACTTTCAATACATAATTTTCTTTTCTTTTCTTTTCTTTTTTTCTCTTTTTTCTTCTTTTTTATTTCTTTTTTTTCAATCTTTTATATCACCCTAAAATATATAACTATTTCTAAGCTCGTAGAAAGATGGACATGTGGTGTGTGCTGGTTTTGAGTGCATCTAAGTATAACCATCTCAAAGTTTTCAGATTATGGTAATCCTCCTTAAGCATCGAAATTCGGTTTCACCGTTTTTCAAATTATTATATATATAAAAACTGCTAAAAAGGACTATCAAAGCTAGTTGGGCCTACCGACACATCCAAAATCAGATATGTGAACCATCCCTTCTTTTATTATTATATTATATATTTCAAAAGTTCCAAGAGTTCGTTAGCACATTGGTAGTAATATCATTTCCTGCTTAACGTAGAACAAAAACAATTTTTAAGGGACATTTTTCTTTAAAACTTTTTTTTTTAATTATTAACTCTCAAGATTTTCAATATTCTTTTATTTTTCTTAAAAATGAAAACGTCAGTTCCCCATCCCCACACTTAAATTTCACATTGTCCTCAATGTGAGACAAGGAAAAGACAAAACTAAACATAAAGAAAAATAAAGTGGAACAGACTCCCCTGGTATATGTGATCATGCAAGTGTGCGGTGAATCATGTTCCTCGCCCTAATATTCGAACGCAAGCTTAAAACTCCAGTGCTCTCTATCAAGCTATCACTAACGAACGAAAGCGACAATCATTAAGCATATTGCTTCCCCACACTTGTTTAAAACTCCAGCTCATCAACCAACCAAGGAATAACCTGCAAGTAAGAGAAGAAACACCTGGCAAAACTCGGAAATAAAAATAAAAATGAAAATAAAATAATAAGGAAAGATATTACCGGGTTGCCTCCCGGGAAGCGCTAAGTTTATTGAATAGTCTTCAGCCGGACTCGCTCCCGAAACCTCAATCAGGAGGCTTCTCCTTTATCCTCTTCCCATCGATGCTCCTCAATACTCTCCTCTTACAATTGGTCGGGAAGAAACCAATTGCACAGCTCTCATGGGCCCGACCATAGGAATTAAACTCGGCCCACCAACTCTTGAATACCCCCAAAAATGGTTCAATGAAGTGAAACAGGGAAGTCAATCTCTTCATCACACTACGATTTCTTCGCCCAGAAATCCTCCTTCTAGTTCCTTTAGCCAAACTTTTAAATCTTAACACGTCCCGAATAGAGATTGAGTACGGTTCGTGTTTTGGTTTTTCACAATCGAGGTGAGGTGTTGGAAGGACCAAATCACTAACTATCTCATGGCTCTCCTTACAAAGCTCCTTCTTGATCCCCAAACTTGGCTCGTTATATATTAAATCTTCAAGCAGCTTTAAATCACCAAGTGGGTCAAACTCGCCTTCATCCGTAATGGCAAAGTCCATCAACTCTTCACCAAACTCATCCTAAAATTCTTCCTCCCAAGAGGGAATATACTCCTCTACTCTCTGCTCCTCCATTCTGGTATCTTCAATCTCGCTCAGGGTTTCAAACAAAGGTGGATTCAAAGGAGGAACATATTCCAAATCATTTCTAATAGTAAACAACACATCATCCATTATTTCCTCCAATTCTGGGGTAGGCTCTAATATATTCCCTGACAAATCTTTATACCCTAAGAAGTTCCCCATTTGATCATATGCAAATCGATATGGAGGAGGCTTTACCAAAAGTGATTCCCATGGAGCTTTCTGTGCTTCGACTTCTATATTTCTCCTCTCATAAGCATCATGCACCCAGTGATCTCCGCCACACACTTTGCACAATGGTGTTCCAACCTGTCGTCCGAACATATTTTTTATAAAGCACACTCAAAAGAAAAGGATCACGGGCACCAGATAAAAATAGAATAAAATACTAAAAATAAAATTAAACTAATTGAAATAACTAATCTAATCTAAATATACGAAAATACAATATGTAAATCCCAACTCGGGTCGTTCTCAATACGCCTCAAACCGTGTCCCCGGCAACGGCGCCAAAAACTTTATGTGTGTATAATGATGCTCTCACAACTAAGCTATAAATTTATTAAACAAAATCCCTAAAGAAGCCACACAAAACCGGCAAGTGTACCGATCACTAATAGCATAGCACTATGGAAGTCCGAGTATCGAACAGAAGGACACTTGAAAACGTTAATGATACTTAACCCTAACCAAGACTCACCTAAGAATATTTAAATGATTTTTAATAATTAACTACTTAACCTAACTTACTTTAACTAAATTATTTAGCTAGACTTAACTTAACTTAACTAAACACTTGAAACTTAGAAATTTAACTGCAATCGGAGAAAACGTCTACCTAGGTAAGAATCATATTGAAGGTATAATAAGGTAATGGATTGAAGACTCTCACGACACCGGTTCCTAAGGATGACTCAACTAAGGTTCACTCAAGAAAGCTAGGTCACCTCTCAGTCTCACTAACAAACTCTAACTTACACTTAGTTGATTTTAAGAACAAACCAAGAAACGAAATGTTAAAGTGTTCTAATGCCGACTCTCCTCTCGGAATCACCGACACACTACCCTAATGGAGACGAATACTACGCAACCAAGGATAGAGGAACAATTTAGTTTAACTTAAACTAGACCAACTAATCGCTCAAAATCCCAAACCCGACAAGAACCGAACCCGCTCTCGCGCGATCCTAATCCTAACAAGCAAAAGCTATGAGACGACCTTACTTCCTATCACCTCTCGGTTTCTAAGAAGGTGTTCACCCGCTGATTATATTCAATTAATACACTCACTTAAACCCTACAGTTGATCACCCCGCAAACAATCTCTAGACACAAAGTAAAGAGTTCAAACAAGCTAAAATCAATCAAAACCTATTCAATTAATCAAAGCAAGAGGTATATGAGTATAACTAATAAATTCACAGCCACTAAACACAACCTAATTCAATGTTAAACCAAACTTTTCATTAACAATTCAAGTCATGATGATCAATAATCCATAAAACTCATTAAAACCTAACAATATTCATCTTACCTAGGTAGAACTAATAAGTTTAGCCAATCATAATCTATGAACAATAGATAAAATAGATATAAATGATAAACATGCTCATATAAATCTGATTACAAAAGGTTTGAATGCTTAAAAACCAAAAACGAACTCACAAACGTTAAAATAGTCAAAACCGACAACCGAAGTATAAAAGATGTAACCTTAAGCTTGTCCTCCTTGATTTCTCCTCTAGAGCAGGTGTGGGATGGCTGGAAACTTGAATAAAATCGTTCATAGGCTTTTAGGGTTTATATATATGTTTAATCACCTCCTTCCTAATATAAAATAGGTTAAAACAAGCCCACTAGGCCCACTAGAAGACAAAATAGACGTGGTAGCTGATTCTTGAACATTCTTGGCAGCCTTGGGACATGTTGGAATCTACCACATGCTTCTTGAATGGTATGACCTGGTCGCGTAGCTCGAACATGACATTTTCTGACGTTTTTCGACTTTCAGCTCGTTTATCTTTATTTTTGCGTACCGGCTTCATCCGAGCTCCGTTTTACTGATTCTTTTTTCATTTGACTCGTTTTCTCGCTTTCTTCAACATGGGACCTATCACATACACAAACATGTAATTTCATGCAAGAAAAAGTTATATTCGTTAACAGTTTACGCACAAAACGACACAAAATCGGAATAAAACTCTATGTGTTTTGCAACACATCAAATATCCCCACACTTGAACCTTTTTCGTCCCTGAAAAAGAAATCTACACAGGATCATAACCAAGTGAAAAAAAACAAACTCCCAGATTATTTAACATTACTAAAGCACAAGAAACAACTCGACATATTGACCGCGATTGCCGATATTGTTGTCCACTTAAACCCAGCCACCAGCTAATCAAGCCCCCCTTTTGCATTAAACTTTTTAAGTCCAAAAATTAAGGCTACACCTACCCCATCTCAGACAAAGAGAGCTAGAAAAACTAGAGTCGAAGCAAACTGGTTCGACAAATCACCATAAGCCAAGGACTCGTTGATAGTACTAATTAGATGCACTCGGTGAAATTTTTGATGGATGAATGGTCATGTGGAGGTCGTACGAGCTATTCCTAAATATTATTGGACTTTGTCGTATAAATTCCTAATTTTTATTTATTGACTAAGAACCTTCGAGCCCCAATAGTGTATCCTCAGAGTCACCATCCCCAAGGTAACACGTAAACTCTAAGTCCCGTCTAGTATGTGCATCTTTGGCCTCTTTTACTAACTTTAAATAATGCTTCTTTGGCATTTTGCAATACATAACTTTCTTCACAAGCATTTTGCTTTTCTTGAACAACTTTTGAGAATATAAAAACATAACTTTCAATACATACTTTTCTTTTCTTTTTTTCACATACACAAACATGTAATTTCATGCAAGAAAAAGTTATATTCGTTAACAGTTTACGCACAAAACGACACAAAATCGGAATAAAACTCTATGTGTTTTGCAACACATCAATGTGGGTGTGTGTTTGATTATATAAATTTTGAAGATGATGGTGGAGTGGTGGTGTGGGAAACGATTATAGAGAGAGAGAAGAGGGTATAGGGTAGTGAGGTGGATAGTAGGTTGATTGTGTGTGTTGGTGATATTAATCTAACACATAACTTATAGATTTAGGTATAATGATTAATTCATGCATGTAGAGTGGGTGAGTGGGAGTGAGTTGTCAAGAGGGGAGGAGGAGTGGACGGTTAGGGGGGGGGGGGCGGTTAAGGGTTGGTAAATAATAATATTTATTATATGGTTTAGGTAATAAAGTTTAACGTAAAGCGTAATTTATCTAGTCCAACGAAGTCCGTTTCGATATATTTTATCAGACTTTGAGCGAAACTAGATTGCGGTCAATGTCTGCCTAATAACTTAGTTTTCTGAAAAACAAACTTGATGTCGGACTCTTTCAGTGTCCTCTACTGGCTTTTGGTTACTTGTTTTCTAATTTTTGCGATTCGAACCTTCTAAAATTAAGTTTATATATTATCTCGACTACTTTAATATATATTTTAATTTTTCGAGATTATTTAACCCCTTTAATGAATTGTTTACTTTCTGACTTTTTACCCGGGGTCATTCCACGCCAGATTCGTTACGTGGCGATTTTTGCACTTTTTGTTGACTTTGAAACATATAGATCACTAATAAAGAAGATTTTTTTCATAATGACGGAATTTTATTGCTAAACATGATTTATTAACGAAAAATGTTGGCAAATGTTACAGGCTCCGGGTCGGATCCAAGTCCAAGTTTCCCGGTCTTCGTGATGAACGAACCACCGCCTTGATCCTCTTCTCTAGATGCTCGATATCTGCCATAGAAAAGTGGGGGAGTGGAGGTAACTGCTAAGAGTTTCATCTTGTTTACAGACACAAAAATATGTTGGGAGCCAAGGGTCCAAGAGAAGGTGCTTCCAATGAATAATGAAGGCTCCTTATATAAGGACTCTGTGGCTACCATCATGAACCCTAACCTTTATTGGACCAGACCCGGTTAAAGGTTACCTCCACAAACTCCCTGCCTAATGGGCCTAATTAATTAGTAGACAATAATAATGTAATAAACATAATACATTATTACAATCTCTAAAACCGATGCTTGTTTTACTTTACCTCAAACACTTACATATGTGTTTCGCAGTTGCTGCAATTGTTGTTAGTATGCGAAGTGTTAATTATAAGAATACTCAGTAAAAGAAATGGACCAGGAATAATAGAAGAATACTTTTTTGAGATATGATTTGAGATTTCTAAACTTTAAACTTGTTTAAGCCAATGGCAAAATGAATGACAAGTTGGCAACCACAACCTAAATATAATTAATATAATACAACACAAAGCTAGAAGGCCCTTATGTTTGACTTTATATAAAGTCAACATAAAAGATGTTATTTTTGGCGATTAGAGCACCCAAAATATAAAACCCTTGGATTCCTATAGGAACACGTACATCGTTTTTATGTATATGGATTTGTGGGTCAGCTAGTAATGGTTTGTGATTAAAAATGGCTTGAAAGTTAGTAGAACTCCAATTCCTTCAATCACATTCAACAAGAAAAATATCATCTGGTCGCCTGAAATTAATAGAATATATAAACAAAATTACTTTATATCTAACTTAAATAAACAAGTTGTCTTTGGATTAATTTGTTAAACTTGTTTAATTAAACCGGTCATGTTTATGTTGACACATGTAACACATTTACAATTGATTATAACATGTGTATTGGTCGCCAACAGTTTAACTTATTTAGATAAATGGGTTAAACGTGCCGTGTTCATGTTACACTATTTCATCTGTATCCTATTAGGGTTGATGTCTATGACACGAAAAATAGAATTTTCATGTGGAGAATAATGAACTGAGTTAAAGCACATACCGGGAAGAAATGTGGCATTTTGTCTCTTTTGGGACCATGACAAACTGCAAACATAGAGAGGTTAGATATAATTTGATGTGATTATGGGTCTAATTTGATAATATAGTATATAAATCTGAGACTATTAAACAGATTAGTACTCACAGTGCTCCACCACAAGCTGGGCCAATTGCTTTACAAATTGACTGCAAAGTCATAGCTATACCATTGGCCGCACCTCTTTGGTGTGAATCCTGTTATTTATGTATACAACATTAATAACTTATATGCCTGGAAAACATTTACAAATAAAGAAAAAGCTTTGGAAGAACTAATGTTACCACAGCTTTATTTTGCAGCAAGAGCGTGCCAGTTATTATGGACACCCTGTAAAAGTGAGAAAGTAAAGTTAAATGGTAACATGATGCATAAAACAATTGATCCATGAAAAACTTACTGATAAAACGTTCTTCACGATCGACGCAGCATTTAATGTAAAAGTTAGCATGAGGCCTGATAATAACGCTATGTATGGATACGATGCGAGTAAAGGTATAGACAAAACCTACATGTACAAGAGATAGTTTTGTTAACATAGTTTGGTATCTTTTACCTCTGAAAGCCAAACAAACTCTTCTTTTAAACAATATATGTATATGTATTTTACCTTTCCACACAACTAAAACTGAATCAAAAACTACAATTATTATCATATGCTAATAAGAATTTGTGAACACACAGTTTTAACTTTTAAAATCAAAGGGAAGACATCCAAGGAAAATTGCTTACTCCTGAGATACGAGCTACATCAATGGGTCCAAATATCTTCTGTGCAACGGGATACAATGAAGTTTGGAAAATAAGAAGGCCCACCCCTAAAATAAGACGGTTGTGATTAATATAAATTGTAAAATCATAAATTAAGGTTTATAACTTTAGATTTAGATATGGTGCAACTTCTAAAGCTTAACCTGATATAGACAAGACTGTGCCAACATCCTCAGTAGTATAGTTGAGCCCCCCTAAACTCTTAGGGCTCACAGCCCACAAAGAGAAAACCTGTTAAACAAGAAAAACCGACACCATTTATAAATGTTTGATCATTAAGAACATGAGTTGTAATTAATAGACAGAGTTTAGATCACCTCTGTGTAAGCCATGTCATGAAGCGAAAAAAGGCCATAGATAATGACAGAAGATATTAATGGCCAGTTTATTAGGAGGCTTATAAAAGAGGAATCATTGTTTTCAATTGTATTTTCCTCGGCATCAAAAACATAGAAAGAAGACTGCAACTCATTTTTCTTATGAAAGTGTAATGTTTCCTGCAGTTTAAAATATATTATAAAAAGTTCATGTTAAGAATTAAGGAAATGGTAATTAGGAAATTTTACGGGAAGCCAAAATGCACCAATGGTCACAAAAAGTGCAAAAATGGAGATACAAAGGCAAGGCAACAAATATGGAAATCTGCATCACAAGTCATAAGTAAATTGAATAAATAACAAAAAAAATTGGAAATAGTGTCATACTGTCAAGGAATCAAGAAGCAAGCAAAACGGTAACTTTACCTCCCAAATAAAGAATCTGGAGATACTAGACTTGGAAAACTCTCTGCAGGCTAAATATAAAACTACACAAAAAGAATAAAAATATTAGAAGGCAATACTGGTTATTATATTAACCCAAAAAAACATCTTATGTGTAACATATACAAAACCTGTGCAAGGAAACCACCCAATGCTGGGCCAATGATTAATCCTATGCCCCATGATGTACTAACCTGAAACAAGTGACACATGTTGTTATAAATCAAGATTGAAATACAAATGTAAATTGAATTAACAGATTGAATGTCTTCTTGTTGTGTTTACAACTATAATATGTGGATACACATATACTCACCAATCATTGTAACCGACATAAAGAGTAACTGCCTAAACCTATGCTAATGGATAATTTCATAATCATGTTACAGATAATAAAATTAGTATTACTAATATGCCAACGGATATCCAAGAGAGATTTGGTAAAGATAGTGCACCAGAGCATATGAGTTGAAGCAAGCCAACAACACAACTCAACAAAACCGTATTTCAATTTCATCCTACTACACCAAGGTCCGCTCATTATGGGATGAAGTAGATTCTACGCTTCCCACACCACTATGCACTTGCAGTGCTTGTACCTACGGTCTTGGACAGGACTTAAGTCACTTGAAGGACAAAGAGAGGTTGTATGAGTTCCTAATGGAGCTTGATATTGACTATTTGATAATAAGTGCTTAGATTCTCGCCACGAAACCCATACCTTCATTAGGAACTGCCTGCCACCTTGTTGCAGAAGACGAGCAACAGAGGTTCATCACAACCATAAAGAAGACAAATATCGATCTAACAGCCTTACAAGCATATATATGTTTCTGGGAAACGTGATAAGAACCATAAAAAAAGGTTGTACAGAAAGACTCTAAACAGGCAGTTAGCGATCAAATTAAGCATTGCACATTTTGTGGTAGATATGGGCACAACCAGAGACCGATGTTTCAAACGTATCAGTTTTCCAGAATGGTGTCCTGATAAAAGAGAGCAACGTGAATAAAATAAACCCAAGGCAGAAATGGTTGAAGCCGAACCAAGCCAGGTGCTAAGCCTAAACACCGATCAGTATGAACAATTCATATATGAAAATGCTTTTCAGGTAACAAAGAAATGGCGGGTAATGAATCGCTTTCTAAGGCTAATTAATGCAACAGCTATAGTTGATAAAGGTGGGAAATGGATAATTGATTAAGGTGCCACTGATCACATAAAACATATAATTAGCATGTTTAATATAACAAGACTAAATCCAACATTGAACCACCGTCACAATTCCTAATGGAGATTCGATAACAGTTGAAGGAATAGGTGATTGCACCTTTCCAAATCAAACTAGGATTCGACAACCTGTCCAAATTTAAAAATGCAATGTGTTATCTGTTAGCGAATTATCCTAAGATCTTCAGTGTTAGTAACTGTTTTCCTGATTTTGTTCATCCAGGATTTACGTGTGAGGACATTGATGGGAACGGGTAGACGCAAAGGTGGTTTATATGAGATAGGGACGAAGAGCAATAAGAGGAAAGCAAGAGTTCAATAGGCACATGGCATAAAAGACGTGCGCACGCTTCTGATGATAAACTATCACACGTTTTTCTCAAGGATTTTTCTTTCAAAGCTAAAAACTTTTTTTGTGATTTATGTGTTAAGGCCAAACATACAAGATTACGATTTCTTGTTAGTATTACTAAAACTTCTTATTGTTTTGAGTTATTGCATTCTAATGTTTTTTGGTTCAAGTAACTTGCAGCTTTTGGGTCGGGAGAAAAAGCTTAATTAAAGTTTAAAGCTTAAAGCTTCTACTAGTAGCGTTTAGAAAAAGATACATGCTTTTAGTATTTTAATTTACTTAAATAACTTTCCAAAATAAATACATTTACTATTATTGTTTTTAGTTATGCTCATTTTAGTAATTTTATACATTTTATTGAAAGCTCCAACTACTCTGCCAAACATTTAAATATATCTAAAAAGTTACATATACCAGCTTTAAGCTACCAGCTTCCAGCTACAACTAGTAACTAGTTTTGTTACATATACCCTAAGTTTTTGTAAAATTAACGGGTGGTTACTACTGGTATTATGGGGTTTTGTATACAGCTTTTACTTATTTCGTTACTTATTGGCCAAAGAGTTAGCCAATAAGTAATATGACCACAGTCACAGATGGTCGAGTGATAAGTACTTTTCGGTAATTTGTAAGCAAGCAAATGTAAATCATCTTAATGTTGTACTTTAAAATATTTCACTTTCAAATGAATGTACTCACCAGTATTTCCCGTGGATCAAATTTTTCTTAGCATGTTTTAGGTGACTTATTGTGAAAGAAACATGAACGGTACCACACGGTACCTCAGCTTAAATAAGTAGTTTGTTACCGGAATAAAGAAATATGTTTTGTAAATTAGGGATTATCTCTATAAAACTTATTTTTGTACAAAAATGGGTATTATCCACAGTTTATGAAAAAAGAATCACGGTGTTTTTACACTCTGGTGATTTTTCCAAACTAGGGTCCTAATAAATTTTTTCTGCTGCCAAATAACTTAATCAACATCGATGCCATTGCTCACGTTCGTGGCCCCCTCATTGGAAGATGATGAAGAACCTCATGTTGATGCGCACAAGTTTTAAAGGTTGATAGGTAGACTTCCATACCGTTTTTTTGAACGACGGAGAATCTCATGTGTGAACCTACCCTTTCCGGAGCTATGTTCAAGATCAACTTCTCGACCGTTGTGAGACCATACCCCGCTGATGCGCAAGAACCAGATGGAGTTCATAAACCCTCACCCCCATGTCGGGTTCGAACCTGGAACTAAAGCCTTGATTCGTTTCTTCACCTAGATGCCCATTGAAATGGCTCCAAAATAGCTCAAGTGGGAATCAAATATGCGTCTCCAAGCCATCTTACCACTAGAACCACACATGGCCCGATATCTCTTATTCCGTGAACATCTTGAGTCAATTCGTTAGTGACTCAAGACAGACACACATGGATGTTGCCACTCATGTTCGGAGATACCTTAAAGTGTTATCAATGAATCCTTCTTTCTAGGGAAGAAAGAACGAACTTTACTATCTATTGTGACTTAGGTTGGCTTGGTTGTCCTCTTATTAGGCGGTCAAGAACCGGCTACTTACTCATGTTGGGTGGTGTGCCGGTTTCATGGAAATTAAAGAAACAATCAGTCGTTTCTTGCTCATCAACGGATGCTGAATATTATGCCATGGCAATGATCAGTGTGAGTGAAATCTCATTAATGAGATGGCTCATAACAGAACTTGTGTCTCCTGATTTGCGTCACCTCTTTTTTGTGATATTCTTGTACCCTATCATATTGACAACCTTTCTTTACATGAGCAGACCAAACATGTTGAGATGATTGTTATTTTATTAGAGAAAGGGTGAAGCCAATAGTAGTGTGGCTCATTCATGTTAACACATAATTACATATTGCTAATTTATTGACTATGCCCTTTGGTACGTCACAATTTTATACGCTTCTTGACAAGTTAGGAATTTGTAACCTCCATACTCCTACTTGACTAGAGGGAGTATTGGAGAGTATTATTTTTGGATCACGTTTACTTCCTTAGCTCATTGTTAACATATATCATAGTTCTTTTTACCATTCTATCGTTATATATCCTTTTAATCCTAAAATATCAAAATTATCGATCTTACGAAATATCAAAATAGAAGGAGTCGTTGCTTACGGCCGATAATCCTAAAGCTTGGTGTTCTTCAGGGAAAATTTCACATGCATACGCCTGTTTGTCAACATATATGTAAGGGAACAAATCAGATACTAAACTCTAAACATATATACTACAAAATGTAAGATAAGGATCGGAATGCACCTTTATCGTTCCGAGTAACCCGCTTAAAATGCCAAGAAGAAACCTTGTAACAATAGCCATCCAATAGTTGACACTAATACCAAAAAGTGTATTGAAAATAACTCTGAAAGAATATGAAAATTTAGGAGCACAAAAGGTACGTTGAGGTGTACAAAATGGTTTCAAACAATTAGTCAATTATTATAAGTGAAAGTAGTTAGTTACTCACACCGATGATGTGCTCACAAGAATAATTGGTTTTCGACCATATCGATCAGCCACTACTCCCCAAAAGATGGATGTCAGTGCCCTTCCAACCATATATGCCGACCCTTCATAAATTGTAATTATTATACTATGCATAATACACTTTTAAGAAATATGTAAAATGTAAAATATCGACTACAATGGGTAAAAGTTGTTACCAACAAAGCCCGCATAGTAACTAATGTCCTCCTCTTTCTCTGCAATGTTAAAATCCCTTACCTACAACAATATATAAATCCAAGATAAATAATTTATAATGTCAAATTTGATAAATGAGGACAAAGCAAAGATATAATAAGCTAGTAACTTACCATGAAATAAACAAACGGGAAGAGAGATGATATTGGGAGTGCTGGAAAGGATAAAACCGGAATAGATGTTAATTTGTTTTTAAGAAGCTGGTTATTTATATCATTCTTTCTTTCAAACAAAAGAAAAGAAAAGAAAAAATATAATGATGACTCTTTATTTAAACTCATGAAAGCAAATGGATCTTACATTTTCTTCACCTAATTAAACGTTAATATTAATACCAATATTTTATGTAATAATAAAATCAAAAAAACTAATAATAACCTTTATGCAGAATTTAGCTTGTTTGTGGAAACGAAAATTCAATAAATCAATCAACACGCATATATAGTCGCATAATATTCCTAAATTTATGTAATAATATAAATACTAATAATTAATCGCTGAATAAATTAAGATGAGAATATATAGACTACTTACAAATACATAACACCAAGACCCATACAAAAAAGAGCTCTTTAAGGAGCAACCCAGTTTGTATTTGTTTATCTCGGTCCACTTTGCAAGCCGAACAGTTCTCATTGTATACCCGATCCAAAAGCTCGTCTTTGAGTTCGTTGTTGATTGCCATTATAACCTTTAATCACGCCAAGCCAGTAGTCGGCTGCCTTCAATTCTTATTATCCTGCTCACAATTCTAGTTAACAACACACGCCCAGCCGGCTTCTTCCCTGCTTCTAATATGGATTCCAATGTCCTCTAGGGAGGGAGGGGAAGAAAGATGTGTAGAAGAAGATTTTGAGTTTGCTTCTTGAAATACTGCTATATATATTACTATTTTACGTTTTGTTTTCGAAAGATTACCACTTTGGTCCTTGTTAATATAACTAATGACAAGTCGTTCTCTATTTGGGGGTATTGTTTAAGGGGAATATGACTAAAATGTCCATTTTAACAATGATAATTCTTAAAATGTGCATTCAAATTCCACTGTTTCTATTATGTCTAGCCTAAAACCGATCGGGCCACCTAGTTATTCTATTCAAATGATCGTGCGCCACATATCAAGAGTGTTTCATGCTGGCCGCCTTTTTTCAGACCGCCGGACAAAATGTTCCTGGTGTTGCTTGGTTATTTCAAAACCAGAAACCGGGTAGATTTTTCTAGGCGCCTGATGGATTTTATAGGCGTCGGGTGATTTTTAGTAGGCAACTACTAAATTTTATAAATCCAAACACCTACTAGATTAATCTAGGCTTCATCTAGTTTTTCAAATTGAAATCATAATTTTTTCCCATAAAGTTGTTTATATATAATATCAAATTTGAGTTCTTTTTTTTTAAATCTGATATTATAAAAAAAAATCTTTGTTATTAAAAGATTTTACAACGTAAGTTATGAAAATTGTTTGGTTATTTTTTTATACCCGTAACTTTTCATCTAGCGTCAAATTCATTTATAATTTGAAAAAAAAATTAATAAAGGATTTGAATTTGAAAAACCAGTCGGCGCCTAAATTAATCTAGTAGCCGCTTAGAAAAAACCACATGACGCCTAGGAAAAACCATCTGATACCCAGAAAAATTCACCCGACGTCGAGAACATTTTCGTCGTGCAGTCAAAAAAGGAGGCGGCCAACGGGAAACATTTTTGACATATGACGCTCAGTCACTGGAGTAGAATAACTAAGCAGCTCGGTTGGTTTTGAGCTGTCAATAATAAAACCGGTCAAATTTGAATGAATGATATACAGTTATTTATATATGTTTCCCATGATAATTTTATACCGTATTCGATGATTTATGATTCATTTTCGCTTAGAATTGATATATCACTAACTAAATGAAGTTTTGTAGGTCTCTGGTGGGATAATGTCACACCCTCAAAATCCACTAACGGAGTTTTACCATCAGAGGGTGTGAATTGGCAGGATCGGAATCATCAGTTATAATCAAACCATAAAATAAAGTTTCAAAACCATGAAAACGTTTACGAGTAATTAAATGCGGAAGCGTAAAAACCTTTAATCAAAAGTTGCGTCACGCAGGACGACTTAAAACCAAAGATAATCGTTAAAAATAAGTTTGCAGGACAAAAGCGTTTTCAATCAATGCATGTTCCTAAACCGCGCGCCCGCCTCGGCTACCTGAGAATAACATACTAAAAGTGTCAACACAAGGTTGGTGAGTTCACAAGTTATATAAAATAAATCGTTTAGCGTTTGCGTTCAGCGTTTTACGTTAAGCGTTTTGCGTAACCACGTTACGGCGTTTTGCGTTAAGCGTTTTGCGTAACCACGTTACGGCGTTTTGCGTTAAGCGTTTGCGTAACCACGTTACGGCGTTTTGCGTTAAGCGTTTTGCGTAACCACGTTACGGCGTTTTGCGTTAAGCGTTAAGCGTTTTGCGTTACCAGATAGTGTTATGTCAAATTATATATCGATAGGTAGCTAGTCTATACAACAAGTATTACTAAGTGTTCGACACCGAAGCTGACTCGTTTAGTAAGTGCCTTGTCACCAGGTCCTCCAGACCATGGTACGTGTTAGCCAAAATTACACCCGCTCGACCTCCAGTCGAGTTTAGCGTTGGGTGGGGTTTGTCAAACCCAGTAGTACTACTCAACAGTGACTCGCTATTCTAAATATTAACCGGTTCGATGTGTAGGACTTCAAATATTTCGTTTGCCACTTAGCCTTTACAAGTGATATATAATTTATAACAAAATCTTAAATGCGTTGTGGAGTATGTTATCTCCCCCAAGTGAAAAACGTTTGAAAACAGTTTAAAGAGGGGAAAGTGAAACTCACTGTTTGCGAAGAATTTCCCACAATAAATCACCAAAATGCGCGTCACCGAAAAACTCTCTCTAACGTTCTAAAACAACAAAGAGATTTTTCTAAGTGTCGGAATATTATCGAGTCTCTAGACCCGGCACATAATACCTATGCACATAACATGTTTCGTGTTTCGTTCGTGAATCGTGTGTGACTTTAACAAGTGTTTTTGTGACACATCACATGTGCAAGCAACCATATACGTGTCATGTATTCATAACGTACATTACTAGCAATTCTTCCCCGTAAGGGCATTTTGGTCAACAATTAACAATCAACTAGCCATTATTCCCCATAAGGGCATTTTGGTCAAATTATGACAATCAATTAGCAGTTATTCCCCGCAAGGGCATTTTAGTCAAAACACGACAATTATCTTGCAATCATTCCCCTCAAGGGCAATTTGGTCATAACACGATAATAAATTAGCAAGTATCATATTTCATGCATTTTCACAAAACTCAGCAGCTAGTTTCACCGAGACAGAAATCCTACTAGAAAGATTGTACTATTTCACCGATCATAGCATCTCAATTAATTTACCAAAAATCATCACAGAAGCACATATGTCTTAGGTTTCCAGAACATATTTTATTACATTTTTATTCCTCATAGTTTTCTCACAATCATCAAATCATTACAGCAACTCATAACAGTCAGATTCATGCACAACAGAATGTTATTTGCAATTCCCGTTAAACGAAAAATCCAATAAATGCAAGACCACTTGGGTTTGGTTCCTAACTCAATGATTCAACTTCTAGAAGTGGAACCAACCCAATTAGTCTCGTAGTTCATGAGATATAACATTTACAACATAACCTAATAGCTGGTCTAACAGCTCAGCTTTGCACAACGTTTTTGTAAAATCATAAAAGTTAACTTCTACTTGTCCGAAAATTACAAATTTATACTTTATAGAAACTAGACTCAACCTAGTTTACTTTAGTACCCACAATCTCATCCAACTTTCACGTTTACACTTCGTTACAGTCACTTAAACATCGTATACACATTCTGTCCAGAATCTGTTTGCATCCAAACTCAACATAATAACAATCTATGAACTATCATGCATCCATATAACCCTCTAGACTCCATAAACACCATCTATGCACATCAATTTCACATTACATACAAGATTAGGGTTTTTGTTTGAACTCAAATCATAGACACAACAATCAACATGTAACAACATCAATACTAGTTATCAATCATCATTAATTCAACAACAATCATGTTAGCTATGTACATACATGAAATCGGCTCATCTAGGGTTTTCAATTAACCCATTAAACATCAAAATCAAGCAACAAGAATGTAAAGGATGATCAATTATACCTTCCTAGCACCTAGTTCTTCAATCAAACACTTGATTTGATGTTGTATGTGTAGGTAGAGTGGACGGCAGCCAAGGAGAGGGGTAGGGAGGGTTTGCGATCGGAACTTTGTGGGAAAGAAGAATAATAGTTAGGGTTAAGGTTAAGGATCTATTTATAAACACACAAGTTACACTCAAGTCCCTCCACTTTCAATTGTTGTTTTTCTAACTTAACCAACTAGTTTATGTCTTGAGTTAACGTTTTATACTATGTTATCACATAGCACATAAGTCTAACACATAATTATCACATAATTATTGTTTTGACGTTTTTCGTTTATTCATCAATCGTTTGCGTCAACTCGTTTGCGTTTCGGTGCAAATCCCGAAAGACTACACATGTAGTAAGTGTTAAGCGTCATTTAAACCCTAGTTTAAATGTAATGAAGTGTGCGTTATAGATTTAGTGATCTTAAGTTTGAATTGACGGAGTTGAGTTAACGGAGTTAACCTGAAATTGACGATTGTCACAGATAAACAGTCAAAAAGGAGTTTAAACGAGTTAAAACGAAGAACCAGGACAAATGAGGGTTGAACCGGAATGAACCAGTAGAAGAACCCGACTAGAGGGACCTGGTCGCGTAACGCGGCCAGGAGAAGGAACCTCGTCGCGTGACGCGACGAGGATATATTGTGTCGTCGCGTAACGCGGCCAAACTCCTTTATCTCGTCGCGTGGCGCGACGAGCACTTTTTCTGGAAGATTCTGACGTGTGGACGGGTTTTTAAAGCCTTAATCACTATTTAAACTTCTTTAACTTAAAACCTGAGGAGAACCTGACACCAGCCGAATTAGAGAGTTTTTGGAGCCATCTTATGAGTCTTGTGGTGATTTTGAAGTCAAGAGAACATCCGGTGAAGAGCTAGAAGTTTAAGATCGAAGAATACTGGTTTTATCGCCTTTAATCTTTCTTTCTTCATTATTTCACCATGTTTTCATTATTATTTGTTTTGTTTTAGACTTTAAGACGCTAGGCTAGACTTCATGTCTACCTAGGTTTGATGAACATGTTTGAGACTTGATTCTTGCTTTGGATAATTGTTTGATTATAGATTTCATTATTTAATAGTAAAAACTTGGTTTTGTTTTCATGATGCGTATAAGTATTTATTATCTTGATTGATTATTAACTATTGCTTCACATAGATCTTTTATCTTTTGATTGTGTTCTTTAGATTTAGGGTTTATGTTTAAATCATTACTTGGTGTTATGATTACTGTGATTAAATGGGCCCATTAGATCATAGAAGCTTGTTGATGTTAGGGTTTTAAATGTTTTGCTAAATTTCAAAAGCTGTAAGGTGAGGAGTTGTTCATGTGTCTTGGTCAATTGAATGCTAGGATAGTAGTGACAATATTCTTGCTTATTGTGTTGATCCATGTTCATGATGTCATGTTAGCTTATCAAGTTATCTAGAGTTTTGTATTTCGTAAGATTGCTTGCTTTAGATACTATTAATTAACCCTAATTGATGACTTTGCGGAAATCAATAATACTGATTGCTTAATAATCTAATAATTGTACTTTGGGATTTCATTTGATTCAGTCAAAGGTCCTTAGGGTTTGTTAGAAGAATATGTTTAGAAATCAGTTTTCATAATCATGTTATTTGTCCATTGCTTGATTATTGTTGATACATGGGATTTTTACCTAGGTAGATTCCTTCTCTTATTGGTTTCGATCTTGTGTTTAATTGCTTGTTTCTCGTTTGCTTGTTTATTTACTTTCTTAATGTAATATTAGTTTAAAATCCCCCTTTAAACATTAATAATAAATATTCGTGTCATAAGTCGAGTCTAATTAGTTAATTAACGTAATTTATAGAGTCCTGTGGGTTCGATATTCCGGACTTACTTAGTTTTAGTACAATTGACCGGTTCACTTGCCGGTGTTTTGTGTAGTTGAGTCTTAGGTCTAGTTTTTATTACTTGTTTAATTTAGTTGATATTTAATTGACTGTTTTTAGTACATCAATGAACATTTTGGGAATTATGATGGTCAAAATGGACATTTTAGTCATTTTACCTAGTTTAAGTTTAGATACTTATGATTTTATGTAATAACATTTATTGTTCGTGATTAATTTTTATTAATTTTTTTAATGACCAACAAATAAAGCTCAAGTACCCGGTGTAATCAAATAACTAAAGGCGATCCCATACATCTAATGTCTATCATAGACATCGCTGGGTAGCCCAAGTCCATTATCTTCTGTTTCGATAAAAGCTAGTCATCGGAGACCCATTACAATAAACCCCATTAATACCATATTTGAAGTGAAGACCTTGCATCATACAATTTTAATCAGAGTTAAGTTATATTTTTATTACTATCCGCTTGATTGATGTCATTTATATATAAACTATATTTTCACCTGGCGCGTTGCGTCGGGGCAATTAGAAAAAAAACTAAATGTTAAAACCCGGGTGTTGGTAAAATCCGAGCGTTACGTCGGTAGGTTGACGCGAATCCGGTTAGTATCATTTACGTTCTTTATGATATAGACATCATTGGTAAAACCTTAGCGTCCAGAAAGTATATTTTCGTCAAATTAACATATAAAAAGATAAATTATTTAAAACGAAGTTTGTTTGGTCACTAAACTCGGACGATGGTAAAACCCAAGTGTTGTCAGTCCGGGCATTGAAGCGGTAACTGGACACGAATTCGGTCGGTTTCGGCTATGTACGTTACGGTACCCGGGCTAAAAAACGGGAAAAAATATATAAAAATTGAGTGGACCCGTGGGGTGGTTTCGGTCGGTAAACTCGGGCCTTGGTAAAATTAAGCGTTGTCAGTCTCCAACGTTGAGAACTTGAGTCTATGCGAATTTGGTCGATTTTCGTCACGCTAACAAAACGGAAACAAAACAAAAAACAAAATTGTGTGGACAAGCAAGGTGTCGCCAATTGGCCCAATGACGACTTAGCGGCACCAAACTTGTAAATTATATATATAAGATAATTTGCATTTGTATAATTTAACAAAGGGTCTCTCAGATTATCAGGTTTACTTTTGTATGATTTAACAAAGGGTATCTCAATCCACTTGCTTAATGTCATTTATATATTAGGTTTACTTCCGTATGATTTGACAAAGGGTGTTTGCTTTTAAAGAAAGTTATGAGGAAATTAGATTGAAGTGGAAGTGAATTGGCAAACGACATTATCATCCTAATTTGGGGTGGCAACCAATAAAAAATAGAAGCCATATGACCTCAAAAAATGGATAAAATTCACTGTAAACAGAGCTGTAAATTAATTAAACGTTGATGAACCGTTGGACATTATGTTTGTTTATGTCCGTTCCGTTAATAAATGAATGAGAATGAACAATGAATTTTGCTTGATTCACTAAATGAACGAACATAAACAGATGTTATGTTCATGAACGTTCAATAAGATGTTTGTTTGTGTTCGTTTATGTTTTCTTTAGTTTTTAGGTTTGTTCATTAAAACTTTTTAATGAATTTTCTAATATTTTATTATATAAAATTAAGCAAAATTCTTGACTATAAAACAAAAATATTTATGAGTATTATGTGATTAGTTAATACGTAAATTAACATATGAATGTGAATGTTAAAAAAGCACCAATACTAACCATTAACACTAATCATTCTTAGTTAGACAAATTAAATAAAACATTATTCGCGTTCGTTTCAAGTTCATTTTCTTATAGTTTTTGCGGGTGTATATAGTTTTATGACGTCATTTAGTAAAGACTGGTTATTCTTAACTAATACGACTCCAAGCATAAAATAAATTTAAAAACAATGTGACTGGAAATATAATAATAAATTAAACACGAGCAACTTGAGGACAGACTTTGCGGAAAGGAATTGGATCGTCAACTATATGAAAGGAATCGGGTAGGTGGCGAAAGATCTACCGGAATCCTCGCGGAGTTATAATTCTTGCGGATTGGATCAAACAAATATTTTTTATATTCTTCATTCATTCATTTATCTTTTTTTAATTATTTCTCTTAATTGCTATTATTTGTTTAGTGTTGGCGTATTGGGATGAAATACAAATGGTTTTTAAAGAGGACGGAACACCAATATTGGTAGGGTGTATAGTTAGTTACAGATTTAGGAATATTTTTCAGGTAGTATGTTACTTTTAGATGCTTCAAATTTCATAGAGTCAGGTATAAAAAGTTCCGGGTCGGTTCGATGGTTAAGAAAAAGTTCATTACAAACTAACAGATTAAAATCTAAAAAAAACTAACAAAGTAACAAATTAAAACTAAAACTTAACGATTAGCAACATCAGCGACACTTAGGGTATGTTTGGTTGAAAGGAATGGAATACAGGGGGAATGGAATGGGAGAAGGAATGGAATGGACAAAGGAATGAAATGGATCATTACCATTCATTTGTCTTGTTTGGTTAACATATGGGAATGAAATGAATAATTAATTTATGTTGTTTGGTATCCGAAAAATTTTTTAGGAATGAAATAGAAATAATAAAAATATTCCTATCCCAAATATATATATTTAAAAAAAAACTGAAATGGTGACGGTGGTGGTAACTCTGGAGATGAAAATGATGGTGGCGGTGGCGACGGTGGTGGTGGTGGTGGTGGCGGTGGCGACGGTGGTGGTGGTGGCGGTCAGGCCACGGGGGTGGTGGTGGTCAAGCGATGGTAGCATTAGTAGTGATGGCGGTGGTAGGGTGGTGATGACAGTGGTGGTGGCCAGGCAGCGATAGTGGTGGTGGCAGTTATGGTCGGGTGGCGATAGTGACAATGGTTTCCGTAGTTATGGGGACGATGGTGGCGATGGTAGCTTTGGTGGTAAGGTGGTGGTGGTTGAGGTGGTGATGGTGACGGTGGCGGTCAGGTGGTGGTGGCGGCGACGGTGGTGGTGACGGAGGTGGTGGTGGTGGTGGTGACGGTGGCGTTGGTGGTCAAATGATGGTGGTGGCTATGGTAGTGGTGGTGGTGGCGGTGGTTGTTAGATGATGGTGTTGTTGAGAAAGTAGGTTGAATGAGGAATGGAATGAAAAAAAAAGAATGGGGGTGGGAAGGAATGGTTTTGATGGAATGAGATTCCATGTGTAATGGATGATTCCATTCCATTGTGCAACCAAACACCTCTTATTTCATTCTCACGTAATAAATCATTCCATTCCGCCTGCCATTACTGCATAACAAACACTACCTTAACAAGAACAATTAAACATTTAACAAATGAATCTAAACTCACCTTTACAGTGGGAGGATTCTAGAAAGAGTATCAAAGCAGGAGGAAGGAGCAACGGACCAACAATGGTGTGTGGTCGGTCAGAAAAGAAAAGCAGCAGCGGTGGTCGGAGAATGAAAGTGGTCTGGTAGTGGTGTGCCATGACTCTGTGAATGCGTGAGTATGAGGAAGGGAGAGAGTGGCAGCCATGTGTGTTTTAATAAAACCCTAAATTGATACTCCATTCGTCCTATTAAAAATGTTATTGTTTGAAAAACGCAAAGTTTAAGGTAGATTAATTGATTAGTATTTTTGCTTACTAAATGACAATAATGCCATTGGTAATTGGGTCCATCAATATTGTTTATTAATGTTAGTTGTGTGTGTTTAAGAGTGAACTTGGAAATTGGCTAAGAAATTTTAAAAGTGAGCATTTGTAATGAGAAAAATAAAAAGGAAATATGAACACTTTTAATGGGATGGAGAGGGTATAAAACTGAATTAAAAAAAGATTTAAAAATCCGCATGCTTCAAGGAATCGAACCCGTGACCTTCCATTTATGAAACCAGCAACTTACAAGCTAGTCTAGCGCTTCTAGTGTAAATAGGGTGGTTCCTTCCTAATTTATAAGGTGGTTCATCTAATATTTTCTATATATCAATACACTATTATTTCGAAAGTCAGGTGGTTCCGAGGAACTACCCATTTGCAATATAGATCCGCCCCTATGCATAGTTTCCAAACCACATGACAACACCACCGCTACCTTATATGGGTAGGGTGAACCACATGACTTCATTTCAAGGCAAAGGTTTCTCATATAAAATTGATTCATTTTTTACATTTGTTGTAGTTGGAGAACTAAAAAACAAACAAAAAGTTCTAGGATACTTGTGAGTAGATATTGGTAGTGACATGCGTGAATAGTACCCATGAGTGATAGAAGTGAAAGAAAAGGTGACAGTGAAATTTTCATTGTTATATGAACTATACAATTACACTGCAACTTATTTACAACTTGCGTAATGACTATTATTACAATTATAATGCAATTACTATTACACTAGTTGTATTGTGAATTGTAGCTTAATTATGATGCTTCTCAGTACTCATGTAACTACGAAAATGTTACTGTGTCACATTTTCTTTCAGTTCTCACGCTTTGTAGGAGAACCATTTGTACATTAATTCACTCCTATTTGTGTATGTGATTTTGGTTTTGTATCCTTCGTCTTTGTTATGAGGATGAATCTTATAATAATCAGCATCGGAACTTTTGTATGAACTGGGAATGTGGCTATGATACCACTCTTGTTCTATGATTCGATGATACACCGACTTTATTCTTGTTCTTGGACACCATAGTTACAAACGTGGCACATAGCATCAATGCCTATCCTAACCAACCCAAAGTCACAAACCCAACAAACATAAAGTAAAACAATAAACAAGCCCAATGAATTAAGCCGGGGTGCACGCCAAAAACACATCACTTCTAGAACTAACAAAAAAGAATAATAATAATTCATTATTTACAAATTGTTAGGTTTTTAACTAACAAAAAAAATCATAATTTACATATATAATTAAGCGAACTTTGTAAGAACTCAAAATTTCTACTTTGTTCAATTTAATATATAACTAGGATAGTGACTGGATAGAAAATAATAAAGTTGTTAAGTAAATTAATATTTAAACTTATAATTTGTAACCTTGAAATTAATAATTTTTAAACTTATAATTATAAGATTAACCTTTAAAAAACATAAAGTTTATAAATTAAAAACCTAAAATTTGTAAATAATGAATTTATTAAATTATAAGTATTACAAAATAAATATTCATGAAATAGTTATTTTATCATTTGTCATTAACACTAAAAATCTATTATTAATAACTTTAAACCATACAATAATAGGAAAATATCATTTAGATGTACATGTTTATTTAAAACCATCCAAGTTAATAAATTTTTTTATATAATAAAATTACATCTCCAAATATTTATATTACTTAAAAACATTAGTTCAGCATCACTAACTCCTGTATGATTTACCCACACTCTATTAAATATTCTCTTGTCATATCTATGCAACACCCATATATATATTTTTTTAAACTTTAATCATAGTTAATACTGACTAAAAAACTTAACCAATGGAGAAACTTAGTATTCACTTGTATCGGTAAAACAACCCGATATTTTGTTTCTTTGAATGATATATACAGAAAATTCGGAATCATCTACAAATGTGGAATTTAAAATTATATCTTTGTTTTAATAATAATTATCGTACGCTATCAAAATTCTTGTTATAATATAAAAGATTTGACTTTGGAAATTTTTTACAGTAATTTTAATATTATACATGTGAAATATTCCTTTTGTTTTATTGGTTTTTTCTAAAAGATATTGGTTTTTAATACTCCTAACTTTCTTTCATTGGTAGATAACACTTTTAACTTTTGATTTATCACCCACCACTCCTAACTTTCACCCTATTTTCCTGTACCACTCCCCGTCTAAATGAACACTAACCTCGTTAATGTTTGGGACTAAAAATGTCATTCAAATTAGTTGAGGGGTGAAAAAGAAAATTAAATTGTTATCATATACCAAATTTGCCTCCAACCAACCCTAGATCAAGCAACACCACTCCATTCTCATCTATTACCACCACCACTACACCTCTGGTTCAACACAAACCCATCTACAACATATCGATTCGAAGTAATCCTTTTACTCGCCGGAAAACGAGTTGCAGGTTTCCGGCGAACACCACATCCATCATTTCACCCCCCCCAAACAGCAACCCCCGCCTCCCGCCACCACTAGTGTCTCGCCCAGCCACCTTTCGGGATCACCTGCGTGCCCGAAAAACGAGTTGCAGGTTTTCGGCGAGTACCATCTTCATCATATCTCCACCGGTGCACAATCTTCATGATCTCCATCACCTTTTTACACCTCTGAACCATCTCCAATTTCTGAAAGACGAGATAGCGGAAAACTCAAATTCGCTGGAAAAAACGAGATAACCGGAAATAGAGGTTGTTGAGGTTGTACAATTACCACTATCCCCGTCTTGTCGTTGCATTGAGAGTTCGTCAAAGAACAGGGAAGCCAGATCATATGTCACAATAAAAAAATGGCAGACCATATTTCTCCCTCTCATCGACTTTCTCTTAGTTTGATTGACAATCTCTTTCTCTCTCTGGTAGCTTATGTGTGTTAAAAATAAAATTTCTGTTTTACCCTCTCAACTAATTTGAATGACATTTTTAGTCCAAAACATTAACGAGGTAAGTGTTCCTTTAGACGGGGAGTGGTATAAGAAAATATGATGAAAGTTGGGAGTGATAGGCAACAAATCAAAAGTTAGAAGTGTTATCTACTAATGAGGGAAAGTTTGAGAGTATTAAAAACCAATACTTATGAGTTACATACTTTAAATTTGAATTCTAGTAAAAAAGGAGTTCGAAATTGCGAACAAAAATAATAGTTTAGGGAATTGAATAATAAAAGTCAATTAAGTGGTTACCGCATGTGGAAACATTATAAACAATAATAGATTGTGTGACATTATACGTGGACACATTATTATGGTGCCATGTGAGTAATAAGTATTGTTTTAATAGTATAGTCAGATTAGATAGTTAGATTTACGCACACTACTTACACATCATTTTTGGTATTGGAGCCATCAAATTTCCTTATTCTTGTGATAAAGATATTGGTTAAACTTATGTTAGCTAAGATTAAAAATGCATACTCTTTTAACATTCAAAATTTCCAAACTGGGACAAGTAAAGAAGACCAACATGCTATACACATGTGGAGTGTGGACAATAAGATATTGTAATAAAACCATCATAAATCCTGAATTTGTACAAGCAATTAACACACACCAAACTGAAACTTTGATACACAAGATATTATTTATCTTCCACCAGATAACTCAATAGCATCTTGATTGTAGATGGAGTCTTCACCCCAATCGAACCGTCTTTGTAACCGATCATACTCTTGCCTACGTGTAACCTCAACATTCTGCCATTCTTCCCAGCGTTCGGCTAGCCCTTCGCCTTCAAGCATGCGCACCACCTCTGACATGGCTGGCCGGTCCTCGGGTGACCCTTGTGTACATAATAGTGCTACTTTAATCATCATCTCCACTTCTTCCATGTTGTACCTCTTATTTAGATTGCGGTCCACAATAGCATCCAGTCGCTTCTCCCGTTCAAGTTTCTTCACCTGCAACCATGCATAAAAAATAATAATAATTATTATTATATTAATAATAGTCAACCTACTAACAATATCAACTCATTAACTTATAAGTCGGTTATGTTTTTTTCTTTTTAACACTTTTAAAAAAGACACAGGAAAGAAACAATGACAAAGTATCTCAAAGTTATGAATATAACCTCCGTTTAAAAGAACTAACAAATACATATTTTTATTTTCATAACTTTGGCAAAAAGTCTACTCGTTTTGACCATGCATAGGGGTGCAAATGAGTCAAACCGTTCATGAGCTACTTGAGATCGGTTCACTAATAGTTCGAATCATGCCAAGCTTAACCGAGCTCGGGATAAAACAAAGCTTGAGCCCGAGCTTGACTTATCAAGCTCGTGTATGCTAGCAAGGCTGGACCAGCCTATCATTCATATAATATAACTTTATTTTATATTATATATATATTTACATAACTATTATTATACATGATATTTTGAAAAAAAAAATCTTAAAAAATATATATTATGTTATATGTAATATGCATTATTATAAGGATAAATATATATATACATATACACATATAAATAGTTATAAATATAAGAATAAATTAATATGTTAATATACAAAAAATAAACAAGCCGAGCTCAAGCGTGAAAAGCTATTCACAAGCCGAGCTCGAGCCTGCGTAAGTTAAACGAGCCAAGCTTAAGCTTTAGGCGGGCTCAAGCTCAGCTCGGCCCGTTTACATCCGTATTTTACCATTTATGTTGCTAATTTCAACCCATTTACATGAAACTGGTCCAATTTGGGTAGCATATTGGCACATATCAGACAAGTGAAAAAAATATATCTACAAATTACACTGGCCAAGTGGGTCAGAAGTATATCCAACGCTTAAACCATTTAAATTTTAAAAATTATATTATTATGCTAATGGTATAGTTGCAATCATGCTTAAGAAAATAATTAATTAATTATATAAAACAAGGTCGGAATGATTTAAAAAAAAACGTTGGTTTTGATCGCATTTAAAAGTGGCCTGTTTTGACCTGTCAGTTAACCGGACCCAACAAACAATGTCACTTATCTTACATGATCAAGAAGCAACACATCATCTTCTTCTTCAAGTCGTGAAAAATCAATAGCCCGTTGTCCCGTTACAATTTCTAGAAGCATGATACCATAACCAAAAATATCAGTTCGTTCTGATGACTTCCCGGTAGACAGGTATTCAGGAGCAATGTGACCCATGGTCCCACGAACTTGGGTAGTTACATTAGTCTTTCTGACATCAACTAACTTTGCTAACCCGAAGTCACCTACAACTGCTTCAAAATCTTCATCAAGCAATACATTAGCTGCCTTAACATCCCTATGAATTATTTTCGGGTTGCAATGTTCGTGAAGATATTCGAGTCCCCGAGCGGTTCCTAAAGCTACCCTCTTTCGTGTGGCCCAGTCTAAAACCGCCTCTCCGGGTTTAAGTTCTGCCAAAATCAAATAATATTAAAAAAAAAATTTAGAAATTTATTATTAAAATGTGTAAAAGTGAATGGGAAAAATAATATCTAAACGTCATAATTACATGAAAGAAATTAGAAACCCTAGAGATGCTTACTTTGGGCCTACGGGCCATATACTAATAAATCCTACCAATATATCCCTAATAAATAAGAAACGGGTTGTGTCATGTGTCACCATTATGTGAACCCAACATTCTTTATCCCGCATCTCTAATTTCACCGCTTCGTATTTATAATAAAAAAACATAATATATTAGTAACTTATGTGAAATATTTGACTTCATATTTATTAAATTACTGGTTAGTAACTTATATGTAATTTCAAGTATATCTTATCTCAAAATATTGTTTTATAATTTCTAAATCTCCATTACTAACTATTTAGTATTTTCATTGTCAACATGTGTAATGCACGGGTTTCTAACCTAGTACAATAATGTATATTTAACATAATATATCAGGGTTCTTGATTTAAAATAACAAGAGACACCCCAGACTGTTTTAGTCCCAAAACCAAAAGTGTGTGGCACGTGCATCACCTAAGCGAGGCGTTGCTTTATGTACAACCAAATAAGCTTTGTAACCTTTGTTTACTACTTGAAGTTGTGTATCTCTCATTTGTTTTACATATCAACCTTTTTATCAAGTAAACCTTTCATAATGGTTTCTTTTTACATATCAACTTCCTACAAACCCTAATTTTGACCAATTTTGACTCAGAGGTACATGAGGCACCGCCTCAAGCCCATGAGGTGTTTCCTAGCTCGCATTGCATGCATTGGGCACGCCTTTTGAGACCATGTTAGGGTTAGGCTCATTAGCTTGGCCCATTAGAATTATGGTTTCATGTTCTGTCTAATTATACTTGTAGATTGTAATATTCTATGTATCACAACGTTTCAAACCCAGTTATGGTTTGGCCTATTAGCTTAGCCCAATAAATTTATGGTTTCATATTTAGTCTATTTATGCTTGTAGAATGTAACACACTAGGTATCACAATAAAACATCTCTTTTACCTTCATATATATAAACTATAACGATAGATTCATTTAATAAAATCACTAAAAAAAGGAGAACTTGAGTACCTCTTAGTCGATACGCAACACTTAAGTTATGCATGTAGGGATAAACCAACAACCGTTCAGTTGGCGTGGTACAAAATCCAATAAGACGTAACAGATTCCTATGAACCGCAACACTAATCATCTCAACTTCACGTTGGAACGCTGCATCGCCACCTGGACTCTCATAATCAGTCAACCGTTTGACCGCAACTTTTGTATTATCCCCAAGAACCCCTTTATAAACTTTCCCAAAACCACCTTGACCAAGAACGTTTCTCTCACTAAAGTTATCTGTGGCAACCTGTAGTTCCCTCCATGCAAACCGCTTCAGTTGACCAAACGCTATTCTTCGGTCAACTTCACCTAACCAAACAACTACAAGGTTAGGCGGTGGATTTGGTTTACATACAAATTGGTAATTTGGTCAACTAACTATACCTGGCACGTCAACAAAGACTTCACGTTTGTAGCCTTTGTGTTTACCCTTCCACAAAAACAACATCAAGCATACGAGCAAAAGAAGAACGAGGACTCCAGCAATCACCCCAATTATAATTCCCGCCTTTGATTTCTTTGAAGCAACTACAACATAATGATCAGATGTTGTCATGCCTTTAGGCTTGTAAACGAACCAAACGAGCACGAATGCAACATGTCCGTGTCCGTTCGTTTAAGTTTAACGAACAAATACACTAACGGGAATTTCTTGTTCATGCTCATACATTAAGAAACAGAACATCTCCGTGTTCGTTTATGTTCTTTCGCTAACAGTATAAACGAGCAGTTTACAAGCGTAAACAAATTAAATATAACTAACTGAGCTAAAATAAATTAAAAGTAAATGTGAACAACAATGTGTTGGGCCTAAAAACTCATGAAAACTAGACAAAATTGTAATGGACCTAAACATTTTGATGAGTATATTAACGAACGTAAATGAATGGACTTATAAAAAAACGTAACAAATATAAATGAGCGTAAACAAACAAACATAAACGATCTTATATAAACGAACAAGACATGTGTTCATGTCTGTTTGTTTAATTAAATGATCAAAATATAAGTTCATGTCCATTCGTTAATAATCAAACAAACATAAACGCACTTTCTACCAAATGGTTCACAAACAGTTCACTGAACATTCAGTCGTTTACAGGCCTACATGCCTAGTAAAAATCCAAAAGTCAACATCAATGTATTAAAAGTGTGGATCAGGTAATGGGTCGACCCACAAACAATTTTGGAGGTGGTGACTTATCACTAGATACAGAGTATAACCAAATTTGACCCATATACCCATCAAACGGGTCGAAATGGGAACATCTCTTAAACATTATAGCATAACAGAGACTTAATTAACTACCTCCAGAACCAGATGTGCACGGGTGCGTATTATTAAACCCACAGTTCAACCTGTTCCCTGTAAAACTGTAACAACCAATCAAAGTCATTCATCCTGAACAAGTAAAGCTTTAACTTATGAATACTTTCTGTATATTAAATACACGTACTTGAATTTAGAAACCTGAAACAGATGATCAGGTATTTGACCACTAAGGTTGTTGTAACCAAGTAAACTGCACACAAAAAGTCACAGTCACACCATCATAAATAAAAATATATAAAAACATTAACGGGAATCACTATCACTTACATGCTAGTCAAATTTGGTAGATTTGATAACGAGTCTGGTATAGACCCTTCAAGATTGTTTTGACTCAATATCCTACATGTACATTTGGAAAAGAAATGATTTATACGTTAAAGGAGTGTGAAAATAAAACATTACTTACAAAAACTGAAGATTTTTTAAGTTTCCAAGTGAAGACGGTATCGGTCCGGTTAAATGATTGCTTTCCAGGTCCAACATGGTCAAACTAGTCATATTCCCATAGTCTTCAGGTATTCCACCTGTTATTTGATTCCCTTGCAAAGAACTGAGACACAAATTAAAAGTCAATTAAATTGATATACATTTGTAACCAAAAGAGATAATAATATACAGAATTATAGATTTATGATAATATTATACATACAGTATTGTAAGCTTTGACAGAACACGTAATCTTGGTGACAATGATCCTGTGAATCCCATGAAAGACATCGATCTGCAAGCAACATAAATCCAGATTCATACCAAAAAACCTATAAACTCAGTAATAAATCTACATATCAGGGTTACTTACACCGACACAACATTATTACTGGTATCACAGGTAACTTTAGACCAAGTGCACGGATTAACTTGATTCGGGTTCCAGTCGGTGAGTTGATCGGGTGAAGCCTTAAGTGAAGTTCTCAAATCAAGAAGAGCATCGCCTGCAAAATTTACAATTTTATATTTAAAAGAGTCAAAATTTAGGTAGCGGGTCAACTTAAAGATGTGTCATTTTAACTTAATCTTGTAATTACAATGGAAGGGAAACCATCAATATAAACACACTTAAAACACTAATAGTAATAATCTAATACATTTCTAACAAGAAATAATTGAACATACTGATTATTAAGCTATGAAGCACAAGAAGTAGAACATACCTTGAGCATCGGGCGCGGCCAAATGCAAATTTGCCAACACTAGAAGTATGAATATTAGCTTCATAGTGACTTATTCCAACAATCAGCAGGATATCCACTTTGGATTCATGAATAGATACTGTTTCTGTAACTACGTCAAACATGAACTTATATCACTAAAATTAAATTTCGATCAATAATTGAAGCTTATAACATAATCTTTTAAAAGAGTGAAAATTTGACTCTGAAGTCAAAATAGGTCAAATTTGGTTGAGAACACAAACACCCATATCTAGTGTAAGCTAGTTTATCAAAATTAAACATAAACAACATGTTCTAATCATAAAACAGGGTGTTTGGAAGGTAAAACATACTAAACACATGTCTAATTTCATATAAATTTCGGCAAAACTGATTGGATTCGAAGGCAGTTAAAAGTTTCTATATATGGAAACGAACGGAAGAACTTACCGGTGGCTGTTGAGTGGAATTGAATCGATGATTGAGGCTGTGATTGTTGGGTTGTTGGTTGGATCACAGACACGAGGATATTTCTACTTTCCTATGCTATGGTTGGTTTTCAAATATGACCCATGTTTTGACTTTTTAACACTTTTTAGTCCAACAACTAACATTTTCTTTTATATAATATTAATTAATAACCCACACTAACATGATAACTTATTTATTTAAATAAAAACTAGAAAACTAGGGTCCTCGAAAAAGACCACAATCTACGGGCAATAAATTTTGAATGCTACAACTCTCTTACCGACTAGAACACGTTCAATAAACTATTTTACAATAAATATCTCTCTTTTATCTTTTCGGACGAAAAATTTACAATATGACATGATATTATAACTTCCTCCCTCATCTAATATATCCCGTCTATAAAATTTAACTATAATATATGTTTTTCCATAAAATTTATTCAATTTTTTAAAATGCCTAACATTCGATTCGCCATAAATATTCATAATCAATTAAAAATATCATTTTCCACTCACAACCACACTAAAATAATGAATAGAAAATAAATATTGATAATCCAATTATGAGGATGTAATTAACTTTTCTATATTATTTGGGGTATGAACAGTAAATTACAACACAAGAATAAATATGATGGAACTTATAGCACAACTCTTCTATTTTGCTCTTAATCTCATTTCTTTAAATTGATGATTGCTTATAAAGTAACTTAGAGAGAGATATTTTAATGTGTATATGTTGAGCTAGACTTTATGGTTTATACTTATTGGGCTTGGGTTTTGGTTTAATGTAACACTGAAAACATATGTTTTCGGTGGGCTTTTAGTTAGGCTTATGTATGGTGCTATATATATTCATTGTAACTAGGTTACTAGGTAGGTTGATCATTAGAGAACGGTGTGTGTGGTGTAGGGTTGCATTGTCACGCATCTCCATTCATATTGTAATCCTCGTTAAGGCTTAAGCACTCGACGCTAATATAACGTGTACTTTGAAGTCCAACGTGTGTTGATTTGTGCCTAACAACGTGTGTTGATTCGTCTTGAATCAATTCGTTGTTAGTTTCCGCCTAACGACGGGTTTATTGATATCACATAGAAAGATCCTTGTTTTGGGACTTGCAATTGGTATCAGAGCCTATAGACATATTCTAGGTTCGGTGTCAGTGATATCAAGGATTCAAGATTGTGTTTTTGGTTGATATTCATTGGGTAATTTTCAGGAAATTAAGATCCGTGGCATTTGTGTGTTCTTCGTATTCATCGGGTTTGTTTGAGCTATTTTTGGGATATAGTCGATTTGATCTCTGAATTCAATTCAAATCCCTTAATTCTGAATTCAGGATTTGATTTGTTTACCAAATCTGATCAACATTTGGTTCTCAGGCAATAATCAAAGTTCTCGGCATTAACTGATCGTACTCGGCAACCAATCAGTGTTCTCGGCTACATTTCTTCGTTCTCGGCAACTAATCAGGGTTCTCGACTACAACTGATCGTTCTCGGCAACTATTCATGGTTCTCAACTCAGTTAAAGGGTTCTCAGGTTTATTTGTTTGTTCTCGACTATTGTGTTTTCTGCTCAAGTGTTCTCGGCTCACATACATGGTCCTCGGGTTTAATCCAGTGTTTTCGGCTCTTGGGTTCTCGGTTTTTGTTCAGTTTAGCTCTGGGCCTAGATACTTTGCGTCATAGCTAATTGGACTTAAAAGTTATACTGGACTGTTATTTGGACTTTAGATTGAAATGGACCAGCTAAGTAACACATCATTAAATGTTGCATTGCATCAAGAGTTGGACTCAGTTATGGGAACTGCCACTCGTGTACCCCGTCTATTATCTCATGAGGGGTTCGCTGAGTGAAAGTTCAGGTTCGAAAAGTACGTGAAGATGAAGGATGCAAAGATTTGGAGAAACAATGTCAGGAGTCCTCAACCTATCACTTATCAGAGAGAAAATAGTGATGAAGTAGTTGTAAAGCCCGCCGATGTCACACCTCAACCTATGACGTAAATGCCGGTTACCGCATGTTATGATTATCAAGATTGTTTGAAGTAACTTAGGATGCATGTTAGAGAAGAAGATACAATAATTTAAGTTTGGATGTTTATGTTATTGTTTATTTATGAATTTTATGTACTATGATTATTTGAAATTGTTGTACTATTTAAATTAGAATAATAGATATTATAACTTTAAATTATTGCATGATAGTATCTTGAGAGCTGTGGGCAATCAGTTCACGCACCGACATTTCCACCATAGGTTGGGGTGTGACAGATTGGTATCAGAGCCGAAGGTTTAAAATATGTCGCTAGTGGTGCCTTAGTAACATGCTTAGGAACCCCATATGTGCTTATTTGTTTACCTGATGTGTTTTATTTGATTGTTTACAGCTTACGTAATTGCCTTGCTAGATTAGGTACTTATATAACTGCTTAGTTAATTGTTTATTTTATTGTTATGCACGCACAACTCCGAAGCTATGCTTCACCTTCAAAATATTTTATTACTCCAAGACTATGTCTCATTCTCAAAATATTTTTATAACTCTGAGGCTACGCCTCAACCTCAAAATACTTTTATTTAATTTTATTAGATTGCCTTTTATTGTCGGGAAGTTCCTTGAGAATATCCTAGTTTTGTTTTTGTTCTTTTTCACTTAAAACTAAGGAGCGTGACAATTTTCCCCGTCATAGTGGAAATTGTCATGCGACCGACACTTTAAGCGTTTAACGTAATCGGCTAAACGATTACACCATTTATTGTGTTGTATTGTTTTTAAAATGTCTAGTCGGGTGTAAAGCCCATGGGACGCCATGGACACGTCAAGTGTACATTTGCACAATTTGTTATATTTGCGATATTTTGTTGGAACATTATCATCTGTGGTGATACACGAGATGTTTCAACTACTTATGCTTGAGTTCGTTTATTCGTTACTTAGGTTGGTCGGTTAAATTGTCATGTAACGCTCATGGGTCGACAAACTCCATTGATTCGTTAATTAAGTTGGGCCATTCAAATTGCCATGTAATGCTCATGGGAGGTCAACTCACACATTTATTTTGGTTCTGGTATGATAGTAAGTTGGGGAAACATGGGAAGCTCATGGGAAACACAACACCTCGAAGAACATTCTTTAATTGTTTTATTTGTTTGATTTTATACAAAGCAATTTATGATTTGATTTAACTATTCAATTATTCTATTATTAAATTATTCAATTACTTACTTACTAAATCACTTTTAAATCAAAATTTATTGATTCGATCTATTCATACGCTCAAAACATTTTTATTAGCCTGATCGGATACAAATTCATTCATCAAGACTCGGTTATCATGAGCCAAACAAAACTATTTACACTCTATTATTGAAATTGGTTTTCATCTATTCATCTTATCACGTTATTATAATATCAATACCTCAAGTGATTTAAATAATATAGCACAATTTAATACTTATGATATCATATACATAAACCATTAAAACATATCTCAAGTATTCAACTTCAAATTTTAATTTGTTAAAACATGTCAAACTTTGATAAAACTCATTCATTCATCAAATCAACTCATTGATTATCAATTTAGATTCTAACTTATCCTTAATTTATGAATAAACAATAGCTTAACATATATCCAATTCCTTTTAATTAATAGTCCATATGAAGTTTACATAACCCATCAATCATAATCATATTATGCTTTTAAGCAAGAAATCCTTTTAATCAAAATTAATATATTGTTTTCTATAACCATTGTATGTGCACTCATATAGTAACTTCAATTCAAAACGTTAAAAGCAATCAACTCAATCTTGTCCATTAAACTAATTGTTGGTAATTTTAATTCATTTACCCCTACCCATACTCATAACAACAAAAAATAACAAACGCAAGTTTAAACATTAACTATATGTTGTTAATCAAATTAACAATCAACCTCAACAAAATCATAGCGTCACAACAAGGAACTTTACGTCAAAATTCACTCATTACGCTTCACTTGCCGCTATCACTATTCAATTCAATCCTCATATCGCTTTATACCCAATGTAATCACTTGCCTCGCACCACAAAACGTCCCACAACGGTCTATGCCTTCTAATTCTAAAACCCTACTTTGCAACCTAATCAAATTATTGCGATTCAAACAACTTCAATTATTCAAATTTTTATAAATCTATTTAATCAAGTTATTTTAAATTAGTAAAAACAAATCAATCACAACTAATATTATCAAAGAAGATGTTTTTGTCATTTTTTATCTAAGCAAATCTAATCTTTCTCAATCGTACATTATAACAAATCTTTATTCGATTTTTGGATTTAAACAATTCTAATAATATATTAATATTAAGTGACCATGCTTATACAATAAAATCTATATTTTCAAAGACAACTGTTTGCAATACTATCCTTTCAAAAGATGTTTAATTTTAATATTAACATTAAAACCACTCAAAAATTTAATTCATTTTTTTCGATATTTTACAATGATTATCTTCTATTTATAAACAAAACGTATAAAGATTATTGTTTTCTCTAAAAAACATGTGTTTTCAAATCTATTGTAACTCACACTATGGGACGAGTTATGTGGACCATCCGACGACCTAATTAATTATGGAGGCCTACGTTATTATCCAAATGCTCGCATGGAAATCAAAGTACGTACAGTCGCGTGTCATAATCTAGAACCAATGGTATTTTGGAGTAACGGTACAATGGTGAGATGATAAGGACATGGTGGATACGCCGCTGGTACATCCTATATATAAGTTCCCTTATCGGATTGACATTTGTAGCGTTGTTTCGACTACTCAAAATTCCATGATTATGATTCAAAATTTGAAATGTTATTTTAAAGGTTATTTCTTAAAATTTAATATTTTAATTATATTATTTATTGTTTAGTTTTTATCTAATTTTGGGACGAAATTCCTTAAAGTAAAGGAGATTGTAACAACTCGGGTTTTTAATTAATATATTAATAACCAATACTCGACCCATTTTCGTTTTCCGGGTAATTTTAATCAATAAAACATTCAAATTATTATATTATATTCTATTAATATTCATATAACTTTGCAATATACATAATATACCACCCCTAAAAGTTGTTTTTAACCCATAGTGTATCCACCCCATTAATTGAGGGACCTATATGCGAAAATCTGTAATTTAATCTTATTATGATATCATACCAGCAACCCAGACCCGTATCCAATGACCCGATTTGTTTCTTGAACATTAATCTTCGCGTTAATCATGGAATTGATATGTGTATCTTAGTCCTTATACGAATTTCGACCTCACTGACATAATTAATTTGGTAATCTATATCATATTAATACATATTAACATGTTAAACAAACCCGTCGTTTGCATATTATTAATATACTACGTAGAGATTTTTAAAACACAATTATATTCGTCCTCACCATCACTGACAAGCCGCGATTAAACCCCTAAACTTAATTTAAGTATAACAGCTTGTGGATATAAGAATTCGTTCGTTGTTTGCGCCGTATGTCCGTGTTCAATTGACCATCGATTTATATCAGTATGAGGTAATTATTATATTTTTCATGTTCGTCATAATATGTTTTTCAAAAACCCTATAATCAATTAAACGAACACATCGTATATTTGGCCAATTGCAAATTTAGGGTTTATAATCAGTTTTTGGGGTAAATGGGTTTCTGTATTTAAATTATCCTTTGCATTTGAGTACCATCTTACATCGCAGTCCTGTTGGTCATCTGGTGTGCTTGTATTCAGGCGCTGAGCCGGCCAGCAGCGCATGTTCAAGCCCTGGCCAGCCCAATTTTGGGTTTCTATTTTGCTTTTCTTTTTTTAATTGTTTGAAGGATTAATTAATTTGTTATAATTAATATTAATTATTAAATAAATGTTAGTTTATTCAAACCGACATCTTGGAGTTTGTGTTTCTTGTCAAAACTCGTAAAAGCTTTCGTTTACATATACATATATGTTTATATATATATATATATATGTATTATAAGTATATATTTTTTATAATATTAATTTAACGTTACTTTATTAAAATCCGACACCAATATTGGTGTTTTCTCGTCATTTAACGTCTTTATAAATATGTTTATAAACTTATAATTATTATATATATTATATAAATACTAAACGTATCAAACAGATTGTTATTTAAAAGATTTAAAACAAAATATCTAACTATCTATATAATTGCCTACCATAAAATCTTGGTGTCGCTCTCAGGTTGTTCCCCCCATTCTCTAGAGCCACCAGATTGCTTGATTTATAAATGGAGGTTGTTCATGCATTTGACCCAAATTCGCGGGTATGGGTCTCATCAAACCCGGATAGTCTTTAAGTGGGTTATAACATCTCATTTAATTGTAAAACTATTTCATAAACAAACAATAATTTTCACGGGTCATGGGTCTCACCAAACCCGATAACCCTTAAACGGGTTATAACATCTCATTTATTTGTGAAATAACCCCTTTGTTATCAAAGAATAATATTCACGGGTTATGTGTCTTACCAAACTCTAACAGCCCTCAAATGGGTTATAAGATCTCATTTATTGCTAAACACTTTCATTATCAAACCCTAATTTAATTTATTTGCTTTACATGTTATTCATTGCTGGTCTATCATCTCCATCGTCGGTTAACTTCCAATACTACCCATCATCGTCAACTAAATCAACGCCTCTTTATTCATTAGACTAATATTTGTGTTCATGTTTGTACATTTAAAAAAATCAACATGCTCGTGTTCGTTAATGTTTGTTCGTTAAAAAATTAAAAAATCTAAACATCTCAACTGATAAAAACCAAACGTTAAAAATATAATAACAAACTAATATATATGTACTAAATTAAAACAAAACTACGTTAAAAAATAAAATAATCATCATAAAATAGCAAAACGATTAAAAACAAAACTTTGAATAAACTCCCGTAACACGGGAGGATCAAACTAGTTCATTTATATATTACTACATATTATATTCAATTAATTACACATTATTAATATGGTTACCTATTTATTTATATATTAGTATTTTATTTACTCAAACAATTATAAGTATATTTTATATAAAACTTATTTATTTAAATTATGTATTTATAAGTCTAGTTATATGATTTTATCAAGTATGTGTAATGGTGATTCTATAAAACAATAAAATAAATAATTCTTTAAAATTATAATAAAGGTTTGCAATAATATTAATAATAGAAATCAACCGTTCGATTAATAAACATTCTAATCAAAATGCTTAACTCCAATAATGAATTTATATTATATCTAACTAGAAATCCTTGATGTATATCCCGAAGGATTTATCTTTCTCACATCATCACTTATATTTCGTTCATTCGATCAGGTGAGTATCTCACTCCCCCTTTTAACTCATTTTTAACCGTTTTGAGGACATATGTGTTCTATTTATTTTATTACTATATATTACTCAACTTGCAACTGTTGTCACTTGTGTTTAACAATTTATACCTTACTTGTTATGTGCTTTTATGCTTTATGTGAAGCGCATTCGGAGAGGTCCAACGTAATCTCATAATAGTATGATCATACGACAGTCGTAATAGCCATCTTCCAGTTTATCTGGCATCGTGCTTATCGACAACTCATTTTTTTCGTAACCAATGCCCATTCGCATGGCAATGGTTTAGCCCTTTCTTTATGGTTTTATTGATTGTTTATATGCTATGGTTAAATTGCTTATCTCACTTGACACATTCTGCTCTCTTATTTATTATTATATAATCATGAAAATCTAGTGTTTTACTCACTCAACATTGTGTTGACAAAACCTATTGTATTTTTGGCGCATATGCAGGTTACCGCATGTTATGATTATCAAGATTGTTTGAAGTAACTTAGGATGCATGTTAGAGAAGAAGATACAAGAATTTAAGTTTGGATGTTTATGTTACTGTTTATTTATGAATTTTATGTACTATGATTATTTGAAATTGTTGTGCTATTTAAATTTGAATAATAGATATTATAATTTTAAATTATTGCATGACAACACCTTGAGAGATGTGGACAATCAGTTCACGCCCCCGACATTTCCGCCATAGGTTGGGGTGTGACAGTTGAACTGTATTGCGAAGCGGATTTGAAAAGATTGAGGAAGATGAAATGGCTCTTGCCACATTAACAATGGCACTTTCACCTGAAATCGCTCAAGGATTCAGCGAGCTACAGTCTGCAAAAGCTTTATGGGAATCCCTTATTGAGGTGTATGAGGGAAATGAGGATATGAGAAGGAGTCGACAGGATCTGTTGTGACAAAACTTTAACATGTTCAATCACGTTCTGGGAGAGTCCTTGGAGACACATCTTCAAAGATTTGTTGCTTTGGTCACTGAAATGTGAACTGCAAACATTAATCTGACACTTATTGAGACAATAACAAGTTGGTCAACTCTTTGCCATAGAGCTGGGACATGAATGCTGCAGTGGTAAAAAAGACAAAGGACCTAGCCAGATTAACTTTGTTAGAGGTGATGGCAATCATTAAGTCATGTGACACGGATGATAAGCAACGTGTCATTAATCATGCTAATTCCTACAATGTGGCTGGCTATAGTGTTTCTTCTAATAATGTTCTCATATCACAAGACAAATTTTCTATGTTTAAGTTATCTCAAGGTCAATATGCTCAGCAACAGCAAGTTCATAACAACTTCTCTATGTTTAGGTCCTCTCAAGGTCAATTTACTCAGCCACCACCACAACATACTCCTATGTTCTTTCAACAACCTGCTCCAGCAACTAAGCCTTAATCAGCTGTCGGGTCTTCCAATCAATCTCCCACTCAAGTTCCTGTTATTTCAAAGGAGACTCAAGAAAACATTGCCTCAATGACAGGTTTCATGAACTGCTATAATGCTTTTCTTGCTGGAGATTTGGTTCATCCAGTCATAGGAAGAGCTGGATTAAATCTATCCTGATGATGCAGAGGAAATGAATATTTCTTGGAAAATAGCCATGGCTGTGTTTAGAGCAAAGAATTTTACCAAGAGAACAGACATAAACTACTGGAATTTGCCAGCTAAGAAGAAAGTGGGATTCAATAAAGACACTCTGAGGTGTTATAACTGTCACGAGCTGGGTCACTTCGCTCGTGAATGCACGAATCCAGCCAAGGAGGGAAACAGGGAAAGGGCATTGGTTCCAGTAAGTGGTGCTAGAGAAGAAAACGCAGCTGGTGCTAGAGAGAATGAGCAGGGATTGGTGGTTCAGCAGTTTGATTGGATTGACTAGATGGCAGCACTTAACATAAACAATCAGACTGCGAATCTTGCTCAGATCGATGCTGCTGAAGAAGAGAACGATGCAGAGGACCTAGTAAAGGATCTTCAGTTTGCTTTCATGGCTTCTACTTCTCCTAGCTCATTTGAGGTAAGTTCTAAATTGTGTTCTCAATATTGCATTAGTAAGGTAGATCTGTATAGAGTTCACAATAGTAATCTGATTAGAGAAATGGGGAGTATAAAATAGGAAAATCTCACCCTTTAGAAACTTAAAAAATCTTTAAAAGATAAACTAGAAGCACAACAAAAGATTTCTCTAAACTTCAAAAGATTTTAGCGTAAAATGTTGTCACCTCTTAGACGCAAAATAGAAAATTGCCGAACTAACTGCCGAGTTAGACGCCTCTAAGTTGGAGATTGCAAAATTAACTAATAAATTTGAAAACGTTGAATTCAAGTTTAAGAAATTCGATGTTTCTAGTGTTGTTGTTGAATATGTGATTGAAAAACAATTAAAATGGAAAGAGAACAAGGGTGAGGGTATTGGGTACATCGTGGTTCCTCCTCCATATAATGACAATTACACTAGGCTTCATCTTTCTAAAGAAGAGGAAGGAAGGGAACCGTTCATGCAGTACGACAAGCTGAGTGCAAATGGTAAAATTGGTCATGGTTCAGTCAAATCTACTAAACCAACCTTGAGAGTGAACGATACTAATGCGTTTACTTCACGTGCAGATGAAGTAATTATAGAGGATTGGACTGATGAGGAGGAAGATTCATTTCTTTTAACTAATAAAGACTTTAAGTCTACAGCTTCTTTAAATTTGCATGCTTTTGATTATGTTGCTACTGATGTTTGTGTGAGCTCTGTTTTTAAGAGCAAAGACAATTGTGTGATTGAACCTTCTAAGACTTTTAAAAATTGTGGTGTGGTTTTAAATAAAAATTGATAAAAATAAAAGTTTGCATAAACATTTGTCACCTAAGTTTTTTAAAGAAGGAAGTTCATGTGTGCATAAGTGTAATAAATCAAATGCTCAGGTCAAAGCGGGGCAAACTGGCTCACATAAAAAGTCAAAACCAGGAGTTGGCCATGACGATTTTTACATTAAAAGACAAACATGTTTTAATTGTAGCAAACCTGGTCACATTGCTAGAAATTATCTGCACCGTCCTGATGTCCCATATTATGGACATAACCAGAGGAATACGCCTCGAAATACCTTTAATAAATTTAATTCAAATAAATCAAGGTACTACAAGGTAAATCCCTCTTATAGTGATTGGAAACGAAACAAGGCTGACAGGTTGAAATCCCATTAGACTAAGCCTGCCATGTTTCAAAAGCGTGATGGAAAATCGATTCCGGTCCCGAGACCAAATCCGGCCTCTAGATCGAAATCGATATGGAAACCAAAATCCAACGTGACTGCCGTCCGCAAACCAGAGACAAATTCAACCGTTTATGTTAGTCACTAAATTTTAAAACTTGACTATAAATGGTTGCCTAAATCTTCGGTGTCCAAGTTACCAAAACCTTCCAGTTCGGTCTTAAATAATCAGGAATACATGTCATGGCAACCCGTAACTAGATGAATCAATAGTACCCAACATTACTATGGACTTGGTACCAAATACTAATTAATCTCGCTCATGGTGCAGGAACATCTATGGAGGTATATCATCATACCTTGGTATGTTGATAGTGGTTGTTCCAGGCACATGACAGGAGACATCTCTCAAATGCATGGCATTCAAATATTTAATGGAGGGTATGTTTCCTTTGCGGGAGGAGAAAAAGGGAAGTTCACACAGAAGGGTACTGTAAGTAATGGTGTTCTTAAGTTCGAAAATGTCAATTTTGTTCCAGAGTTGAAACACAGTCTGCTCAGTGTCTTGCAGACATGAGACAAGGGTTTTTCAACACATTTTACAAATGAAGAATGTCTGATTTTAAAACCTGGTATCATCATACCAGAAGATTAGGTTCTTGTTCGATCACAAAGAAAAGATAACGCATACGTTATCGACATGAATAAAAATGTTCCAGATGAAATTACATGCTTATTTTCAAAAGTGTCGGAACTTAATGTCATGCTTTGGTATCGTCGTCTTGGTCATGCAAATGTTAAAACTCTAAACCGTCAACATTGTCCGTGGTTTTCCAGTTAAATATTTTGTAACAATTGAGAAATGCGTAGCTTGTGCTCTAGGCAAACATCATCGTAAATCTCACAAGCCAAAACTGGTCAATACCATCTCCTTAGTTTTTCAATTGCTTCATATGGATTTGTTTGGTCCTGCTCATGTATGGAGTATCTCTCGCAGTTCATGTTGTCTGGTTATTACTGATGACTACTCACGCTTTACTTGGGTGTTTTTCTTGTTAAATAAGAGTGAAACTGCAGAACTGATAAAGCGCTTTGTGGTGCTAATGGAGAATCAACTCAATTTGAAGCTAAAAGGGATTCGATGTGATAATGGCACAGAGTTCAAAAATTCAACGTTGAATCACTTTTGTGTCGGAAAAGGAGTGCTCAGACAATACAGCTCATCTCGTACACTACAAAAAAATGGTGTAGCTGAGAGAATGAATAGAACTTTAATTGAAGCCGCAAGAACCATGTTGTGCGACTCGAAGCTACCTCTGTTCTTCTGGGCTGAAGCAGTCAACACAACGTGCTATGTTCAAAATCGGGTGTTGATCAACAAAACACAGATGAAGACTCCTTATGAGATTGTCTATAGCCACAAGCCCACTTTAGCACACTTTCGTGCCTTTGGATTTCCATGCACTCTGCTGAATCTCGCTTCAACTCCAAAGTTTGGAGCTAAAGATGATGATTGCTACTTCGTTGGGTATGCTGGTCGCATTGCCTACAGAGTTTATAACAAGGCAACGAAGCATATTGTGAAATCTTATGATATGCATTGGCTAGAGGAGAATGAAACTGATGCTCGTGTCGGTCATGACTGATTATTTGATTGTAATGAAATGTTTAAGCCGTTTAATGTGTTTCCAGTTGTTGAGGAAACTCAGGTGCAGGGATTTCGAATGATGTTGATGAAGAGGAAGACATCTCTATTGGTTTTCAAAAACCTCCGGTACTAGGTATAGATCCGTCAGAATTGTTTGATATTGCTCAGCATTCCTCTTCAAGTCCACAAGAACATGTTACTGAGACAGATTCTACACAAAAATCTCCTGAAGAATGTGAATTGAATACAACTAAGACACATGCGGCTGATGTTTCGTCATCACAATGGGAGAGTACCGTTCGTCAAATATTTGGTAGTACTCTATTTCCAGATGTCATACTAAACGGATACATTGCTAGTACCTCATACTCGCACGGTACCTCGGCATCTGGATGAAGGAACCCTCTCTCTGAACCTTTTGAGGATCCAACAAATTTACCAGCTACCAGTTTCGTTCCCGATCACTCTATTCCAACAAGAATTCAACGAGATCATCCAATCGAGAATGACATAGGTCCCGTTGAAACCGGAGTCTCAACCAGAAGTTAGACATGACCCATCAACAGCTGTCTATATTCTTGTTTTATTTCTCAGATTGAACCGAAGTCCGTTGAAATGGCATTGCAAGAACCAAGTTGGGTGGAAGCCATGCATGAAGAGTTTAATCAGTTTAAGAAACTCAAGGTTTGGAGATTGGTTGAGTTACCCGTCCCCGAAAAGGCATTAGATACGAGATGGGTCTTTCGCAACAAGCAAGATGATACTGGGGTTATTGTTCAAAATAAGGTGCGACTTGTGGTTCGTGGTTTTCGTCAGACTGAGGGTTTAGATTACACCGAAGTGTATGCTACTGTGGCTCGTCTTGAGGCCATTCGAGTCTTCTTGGCATATGCTTCCTACATGGGTTTCACGGTCTATCGGGTGGATGTTAAGACTACATTTCTTTATAGAGAGGTAAATGAGGAGATATACGTGAGGACTAGCCACCGGGTTTTACTGATTCGAAACATCCTACTCATGTATACAAGTTGGACAAAGCCCTTTATGGTCTTCATCAAGCTCCTCAGGTATGGTATGATACTTTGACGGCTCATCTGCTGGGACATTGGTATAAGCGAAGGACCATCGATCAACCTCTGTTCCATAAAATTGTTAGGAAAGATCTGATCTTGGTTCATATTTATGTGGATGACATCATTTTCGGTTCCACTGGTAATCCTCTGTGTTCTGAATTTGAGGAAGTAATGAAGAAAAGGTTTGAGATGAGTTCGTTAGGGGAGATGACGACATTTCTGGGGCTACAGGTTCGTCAGAGTTTGACATGAATTCTGTTACATCAAGGAAATATGTCAAGGACATGTTGGCGAAGTTCGATTTCCAAGATTCTAAATGTGCGGCAACTCCTATGGCGGAAAGACCTCTTCTTTCATCTGATCCTGAAGGGAAATCCGTAGATCAAATGTACTATCGATCAATGATGGGATCCATGATGTATCTCACCGCCAGTCGTCCTGACATCATGTTTGTAGTCTGTCAATGCACGCGTTTCTAGGCCAATACTAAACTTTCTCACTTAATTGTTGTTAAACGTATTTTTAGTTATCTAAAAGGGCAACCGAAGATAGGTCTTTGGTATCTCAAAAACTCATATTTTGATTTATATGCATTTGCTGACAGCAGTTATGGAGGTGATGATATTAACAGGAAATATACGTTTGCCGCATGTCAATTCTTGGGTGATCGACTCATTTTATGGCAATGCAAGAAACAATCCACATCCACTACTGAGGCTGAGTACGTTACTGCTTCTGCGTGCTGCTCACAGGTTATCTGGATGCAACACCATTTATTGGATTAGGGTTTGGAATTTCTTGACACTCCTATCTTTTGTGATAATGATGATGCTACTGTTAATGTTAAAAATCTGGTTCAACATTCTAAAACCAAGCGCATTGACATAAAAATTTATTTCATTCGTGACTGTTACGACCGGAAATTGATTCATCTTGAACAAATTCACACTGATAATAATGTGGCGAACTTATTTTTAAAACCGGTCGGAACATCCAGATTTAATGTGCTTGTAGGGTTCCTTAAAATGATACGTTTTGACGATTGAATCTTTTTGAGGTTAAATTTGTACATAAAAGTTTTTCTTTTTGTTAAATTTTTGCACAAATTTGTGTGTGTGTGTGTGTGGGGGTTCAGAAAAATACAAAAAGAGTGTGCATGTGTTATAAATTAAAAAAATCGAAAAGAGTGTGCGTGCGTTCTATAAAATTAAAAATTTTTTGTGGCTTTTGGTTATTTTTCTAATTGGGAAGTGATATGATTATTCATTTACAAGCTTTATAAAAGTTCAAAATGTTTTAAAATGAAAATTTGATCCAGCCTTTAAAAAATGATAGATAAACTGATTTTGTGTGTCTAACGTATGAAGTTACTAGGCTAAAAAGGCTTTTGAATAGTCATTGATATGTATGGTAGCTTTTCATGGTGCGTAAATGTCTGAAGTGATATAAACTAAATAATCTAAACTTACTGTGTAGAGTCATTTTAATGATTTATGAATGTCTCTAGATACATCTCTCCGAATGATAGGCAGAAAAACAATTACCCAGTCATACACAAACCCGTTAGTGTATTGATCACCAAAAATATTTTGTTATTTATTTGTCGCTATAAAAAAATTGTATATAATTATTTTAATAGTAGTATATAATATTGATATTAAACTTATTTTAAAGCTTAAAAGGTCAAACTAGAACTAAAGGGTGGGGCATCCAAGTAAGTCCTAAACACTCTGGATGAAGGGTTGTAACTCCTGACGGCATGTAAGTCCAACGTTCAACCTTAAAGCTTATAATTTTTGTTTGTATAGTAAAAATCAAAAACCTTTTGATCAAGCACTAGGGGATTGGAGTCAAATTGGGGTGATATGGAGAAAGCCAAATACGCCTTGAGAAGAGATAAGAGGCATCATAGGTCCATAAGTGATGTCCATCTAAGCTTTATGCCCAATTGAACCTAATGCATATCATTGATGCAATGAAAATCATGTTAAGTATCTAAATACCTGCTATTAACATGTTCTCTATGTCATAATAATGCTGAAAATGAATCATTATGAAAGCATCTTAGTCAATATGATTCTATGTTAAGATCTTTTCATAAAAGTTTGCTCATATGACAAAATTGAAATTGGATTATGCAATATGTTATAACAACTAAAAGCCGGGTGGTAAAACTATTTTTTATTTTGGTTGTATGTTTATTTTAATTTTATTTATTAATTTTTAATTTTTAATTTTAATTTTATTTTACGTCCTTGGTTTTACCTCATGTTTACTCTTGTCGAAACGAATGCGTTAAGAAATCGTTTTTATTAAACGTAGATCAGGCTTGGTATTTAAACCGTGTTCTCGGCCATGGGGACTGGTGTGTTTGGTTGGGTCTTCGGCCCATGAGGCCTGGTCCATATGGCCCAAATATTTTTTGAAGCTTAAAAGGCAAATTGAAATTATGTTGTGCATTATTCATCAAAACTCAATCGGCAAATTATATTCTCTCTTAATCTCAAAAACATATTTGCCTTCATTATTATCATCTTTCCAATAATCATAAAAGGTATATGAACTCTTTTGTCAGGATTTGTTCTCGGGACATTGTTGAACACCTCCGGACCTAAATGAATGTTTTGGTTTAAAAGGGTTATGTTTTGGGTGTGAATTCTTAATGGTGAAATATGTTTATGGTGTGGGATTGTGTTATATTAAGATCATGCTATGATTTTTTAAGGTGTTTCGGGTTGTTTAATGGCGAATTTGGTGTGTTTGGGAAGATGACCCAGTTTTCAAGACGGATTCCAAGGGTTTCTTGCTTCTGGGTTCTCGGGGTGGTTGATCGAAAACTCTTGGTCAACCAAAGAAGCCCTGAGATTGACAGAAATCTCAAGGGTTCTCGGTCAAGTTTGGCCGAGAACTCATCATGCTAACTAAGAACCCATGGGGGTTGTCTAGGAATGTTATTCAACTTTGAATTCATATGTTGGATCGAAAACGTTTGTAATTGACCGAAAATTCTATTTATTTACACAGAACACCTTATTTTGACAGAGAGCACATATTTTTGGACATAAAACTCATTTAACAGATTAAGTTATTTTTTATTTGGACTAAATTAAAAATAGGGGACTTATAGTTTCATCATTTCAAGTTTTGGTCCTTATAACATTATTATGTTTTCAAATCCAAAAGATAATTGATTATGGACATAAGTTAATATGTATCTAATTTGACTCGGTTGTTGCAGTCATGACTGATCAAGAACCTCTCAAGTATGTTGATACGCATAATATAGCTGGATATCTGTTTGATCCTCCTCCAACTCACAAGGAATTCAAATCGATGATTATTGGGCTGAATACATGCAGGATTTCTCACGCATTACGAGAAAATCCTGTAATATGCAAGAAGATGGTGACAGACTTCTAGAACCATGCCTCCATCAATCAACGAGGTGCCGGGGGAATGGTTACCATTGATTCTATCATACAGAAGAGACCGGTGATAATCTCTAAGGCCATTATACGAGAAGTGTTGCTGTTTGGTGATCAACTTGATTACCCTACAGAATATTCAACCAAAGCTATAACAGAGATTGTGCAGCGGATGGGCTATGAAAGAACCTATGGTTTCTGATTCACACATTCTTCACGTGTGTCTCAGGAAGAAAGGGGGGCTCAGACGAGATCAGCCACACTCAGATGCCGGCTGTTGTTGCTTTGATCGTGGACTGGAATTACAACTACTTAAAGTTCGTGTTCGATGAGATGATAAGAATCTGAAAGGGAAGAAGAAAGAGATGTTTCAGATGTATCCGAGGTTTCTGCAGATGATCTTTGACTCTCACTACCCTGAGTTGAATCGATATGTGGAGACGCTTGATCTAAAAGCCGTGGGTCTGAATACTTTTGGATTAATGAAGAAATCAAGGAAAGGGGCTAAAGTGATTTATCAGGGACTTCATCCACTAGTAATATTTGGTAAATTTGCTGAGACTGAAGCTGTTGATGCTGCTGTTGTTGCTGAGGAACATGTTGTTCCTGTTCAAAGGCATTCCACTGCCTTTGAAACTATATCCGTTGATGAGTCTGACAGTTCTCCATCTCAACCTTTGGAGATAGAAAACCAAGTGCAACAATTTGTACCTACTATTGAACAACTTGAAGCGTTCGTGACTTTCAAAGGGAAGCTCCAGTCAACTGCGTTGAAACCTCCTCAACAAGTTGTTGTGACAAATGATGATGATGATGTTGAAATTGAGCCAGCCACCTATCTTATCCCACGTAAACGTCGAAAGAAAGATCCAAGACCTGGTGTGCTGGAAAGTGATCTTGTGCAAACCGTTCAACCGACACATACTGAGCCTATTATTGAGACTCAATCTGAACAAGGCCTATCTATTGAAGCCCAACACGCTCGAGATCAAGATGATAATGACATACTACAAGAGTTTAACTTTGAAGCTTATATCCAGTCAACTACTGAACCCTCCGGATCATCTAATCCGATTGGTCAAGAAAGCTCCAGTGCATCTGAAAAGATTGCACACATTCTTTCTATGCAAGACAAGTTCTTACAAGCCAAGGGTAAAGGGATTGCTTTAGAACCTGAACCCGTTGATATCCATGCTTTGCTACGCAGGGTCTTTGAGCTCGAACAAGACTCTGTGATTAAAGATGCTTGTATTCAAGAGCTTGAAGCCAGCAACACCGACAAAGACTCCAAGATTCAAAAACTTCAGGCTAGCATGGGTGGTCTTACTGCCTAAACTTTGATCTACAGCAAAAACTCATTGAACGATTTACAGATGAGTTTAAGGGAGCGGATGATAGCGGTGATAAAACTATTGGTGGTGAGCAATGTGTTCCTGATGATAGCGGTTCCAGTTTGCGTCCTGCTTCAAATATTGATACTTCTACGCAACTGGAGAAATACTTAAATGCTCCACCTAAGACCGCTGAACAAATAGAAAGAATCAAACAGAATATGTTGATCATGAAAAACTCCAACCAGAATCGTATATTCAGATTATCCGGACTAATTTGTTGTGGAACTCCAAAAGGGGTTCTCTGATAAATATGGTGATCGTTCAGGAGTTGTTTCTTGGTGGCATGATATCGGTAAAGAGATGTGGTGGGTCAAGTGTAAGTCTGGGAACATGGAGTACTATAAGAAGATGAAAGATTTTGGTTCGTGGACAAAGATTGATTTAAGTGATTTGATACAGGCTCCTTTCCACAACCCAAATCATGATCCAAAGGCCACTAATTTCTGTAACCTTTTGAGAATCCAGGTGGAGAAAGGGTTCCCCAATATGCCTACTGTTGATTCCTTTGTCAAGAAAGCGAAGGGGGTTCGTGATCCTTATACTAACAAGCCGATGTTGAACGTTATGTGGCCTCCAACTGCCAAAGTGAAGTCTATTCTGATCACCAAGAGATTTCTTGAATGTGCTCTTGATGAAATGAAGTTTTGGACTTATGATGGTGAGACTGCTACAATGATTATACGGCTAAGGAAGGGTCAGTACCGTATCGTTGATCCACGAGACCTTCTCAGGTTTGAAGAAAAAAGACATCAAGACTCTTAGTGGCTTTCAAATTATGATTGAACCACTTTATGAGCTAGTTGCTAAAGAGTATACAGGTATGGTGGGATCAATCATTCGTACAGGTTTATGGGAAGGTGCTTACAGAGAGGCAGATGCCGAAGTGATGGAGCACGGATGAAGATCAAGTTATAAACCAAGAGGGAGATTGTTGGGCTAGACTTTATGGTTTATACTTAATATAATTGGGCTTGGGTTTTGGTTTAATGAAACACCGAAAACATATGTAACATATGTTTGTGTAACATATGTTTTCGGTGGGCTTTTAGTTGGGCTTGGGCCGTAGTATGTATGGTGCTATATATATTCATTGTAACTAGGTAACTAGGTGGGTCGATCATTAGAGAACGACGTGTGTGGTGTAGGGTTACATTGTCACGTATCTCCATTCATCTTGTAATCCTCGTTAAGGGCTTTAGCACCGACGTTAATATAACGTGTGTTTTGAAGTCCATCGTTTGTTGATTTGTGTTTATTATTGTTCGTCTTGAATGAATTCGTTGTTAGTTTCCGCCTAACAATGAGTTTATTGATATCACATTGAAAGATCCCTGTTTTGGGACTTAGAGTATCTAAGAGTGAAGAGACATGGATTCAACCTACGTCGGATTGAATGAATGTTCTCCTGTCTTCATGATGAACGAAGCCACACCTTCATCTTCTTCTTTTGCTCGAGATCTATCATGGAAGAGTGGGGAAGTGGAGGTGATTATCGATAATTTCCTCTTTTTTCACAGACACAAAAGGTATGGTAAGAGGTCCAGAGCCTCTTAAAATGAGAAGTGAAAACCCCTTATATAGAGAGCTCCATGACCACCATCATGAAACTCTAACCTTAGTAGTCCAAACCTTGTTAGGGGTTATCTCCACAAAACCTCGAGCCCATTGATTATTAGTTAGTAGGCAATAATAATATAATAAATAAAAAATTAAATTAGTAATTAAATGTCGTATATAAGTTATATGATCTTACCTCCACCAATTAGTGTCATGAGCAAAGGGTGAAAAAAATGGATAGTGAATGTTTCAATTTAAAACACAATAAAAACCAATTTCTATGATTTTAAGCAAGTTTTTAATCTTATAAAAAACGACTTTTTATATAAGGTTTGAAAGTAGTAACAATACTAATTTGTTTATTTCGTATTGTTGTGTGCGTAGGTTGTTACCTGACGTGTTGCAGGGATGATCAGTGTTTGTAATACCTGGTTGTCGTTTTTGTAAGTTGGCGTGAATTCGATTGGTATCGGCTACGTTATATATTATAACAAAACTAAACCCAAAAAATAATTCATCAAAATAACGTATTTAAAGCAATTTAAAAACCGAAACATCAAACTCACCTTGCTAAATCATTTCTTGATTTAGTATGAAATCTATTTTTTTTAAATCCAATAAAAAAAACCTCCTATTGAAGGTTTGAACTCAGGACATGCTACTTACAACAATTCAACAATACCACCATGGCAACTTCCTTTTTTGCTACTTTCATTACTTTCAATTGATTAAATAGTCGATTAGATTTGAAATATTAAAAAGATATATTTGTCAAACTTGTTATCTTCGGGTTTGCCAATCCCATACCAAATTTTTTGTGTTGATTCTATTTTATAAATGTATTCTAACTTTATAAAGTCAAACAAATTTTTGTTAGTTCATGGCATGTTCCTAGTCGTCATTTACTGTTAGCGTAGAAATGAATATTGGATTTTAATAATTTAAATTTTATATATTGGCTTCTATTAATTTTAACTTAATAAATTTCTAAGTGTAATTTTAATTTTTATTATATTGGTCTTTACTGAGCCTTCTTTTAACGGCAACTTCGGTTAGTTTCAGGACAAAATATATCATTTCTCCAAGTTGAGGAAGACAAATAAAAAATGTAATTTAACTTAAAAACTCACCATCACGGCCATCGCCACCCCCACCCCCCCACGACCTATGCCGTGGACACCGCCACCTTCACCACGACCGCCGTCGTGGACACCGCCACCACCAACACGACAACCTCTGCCGCCGTCGCCGTCGTGGACACCACCACCTCCCCCACGACCGCCGTTGTGGACACCGCCACCGCCACCACCACCAACACGGGGACCCCTCTGCCGCCGGCGCCACCACCACCTGGTGGCAACGAAGGAGGTCGCGGTTGTGGTGGTGGCGATAGTCGCGACGTTGTTGTTGATGTTGGTGGGGGTGCCGATGGCGGTGGTGGTGAGTTTTTAAGTTAAATTACATTTTCCGCCTGTCCCACTCAATTTGGAGAAATGAAATATTTTCCTTAATACTAACCAACATAATTCATGTTAAGAAAAGACTCAGTGAATGCCTGTAGAGTGAAAATTGGGATTAATCTAGAGAATTTATTAAGTTAGGATTAATATTGGCCAATAGGCCAAATATTAGATTATTAAAATCCAAATATCCCAAAAAAAAATTATCAAATGTTATGCAGACCACCACAAATTTTGCCAACAAATCAGACCGCAAGAATGATGCTAATTCGGGTTTTATTATATTTAATAGGTTTGAATGGACGCGCTTAATACAAGTATAAAACATGAATACACGTAGTTTAACTACTTTATATGTCATAACTATATGACAATTTTTTAAGTTTAACGTAAAAAGAATGAGAAATGATGGAGCGTAGCCTACTAGTTTTAATCATTTAAAAAATAAAAATAAAATCGCAAACCCCACATTTTTTTATTAACAAGTTTTATTAGTTTTTAGGCAAGTACCTAATTGATAACCCTATTAACAAGATTAAGTTTCACGACAAACACATCATTACTTCTAATTGTATATGTCTGTAAGTATATTCAATTTATATGCATAACAAAAACCATTTCCACATGTGTGGAAAATTTTAGCCAAAAATGATCTTATAAAAGATGGTTTTGACTTTATATAAGGTTCGAAAGTAGCAATAATACTACTTTTTAATTTCTTATTATTATGTGATATTGGTCAAACTTACAATCTTCATGTTTACCGTAGTGTAATATTAACAAAATTTATGTTTAGTTCATGTCATGTTTCTAATCATTTATTGTTAGTATACATGTCACCACATATTTCCCCTACAAATCAGACTGCAAGATTATGCTACACCAAGGACGAACACATAATAATTCTAATTGTATATGTATGTGTATTTTTTAACTAATAACTTTTACACATAAATATCACTGCTTTAGATAAAAGATTTAGTATTATATTTTACTTGTTTGAAAAGTTTTAACCCTTATAATCTAATACCATCATATTTTATACTACTTCATGAATTGATTGGAAATGAGTTTAATGGATAGTCCGACTTTTAAAACCACGAGGTAAAAGCACAGGGTATAATTCGTCGTATGCGATACGCGGAAGAATGGTGCTGTTAGGGAACACATCGCTACGGTGTGCGGCTCTACTGATGTGTCCTCATGTATGGTTGAAACACTGCTCTTAGTGAACACAATGTAAAACAAAGGCTATTGCGGGTCGGAACCTTGACGTGGCACCTATGGAGTTACGAGAAAATCATACGCTACCCACGGGGCTACGAGACAAGAGGCATGCGATGTATATACATAACCATGGCCTAATAAATCAATTACCTATTTTTATTGTAACTATAATATGATAAATTAAAAGTTGCTTAGTTATTCTATGAAGAAATAAAAAGATGTAACCATGTAACCGAATCGGTCTATATGACTGACAAAAACTCACATGCTTTTTTTCGTTCTTTCTTTTTCTTTTTAATCTATCTTTATTTTTCCGAACGAATTTGTATGTATTACCCAAACACACATGCTTGAATACACAATTATAAACTTAGTCTTTCACGTTTTTCTAAAATAACAAGATGGGATACTAAGATTTAAAAGTTGCAAATTTGAGTACTAAGATTTTATTTTTGTAACAATGTTATGTACTAATGTTAACTTCCGTTAAAAGTTAACGGAATTTGCGTCAACTCGCCGACATAATGTTTGGGTTTACCAATGCACAGGCTTCAATGCTCGGATTTTAACAACGCCTGATTTTCCCTACCAAATAAACATCGTTTTAGATATTTTTTTTGTATGTTAATCTTTTTATATGTTAATTTAACAAATTTATATTTTGGGTTTTATTAAGGTACATTTACTAACGTAATCAATACCCACCTAATACGCGTCAACTCGCTGATGTAACACAAACACACAATGCCCAGTTTTACCGGTCGAATAAATATTGTTTTAAATATGGCATTATTGTCATTACACATTTCTCACTAAATTATTTGGCGTATTTGTGTTTAGGAATATAATAGAACTTCACGTTCTAATTAGTATGCTAGCTAGTGATTTACCCGTGCGATGCATGACGAATTCGGTAGGTAAAACTCAGGAGTTGTAGTTGTGGGTTAACGTGAATTATGTTTGTATTGACTACGTTCGTTACAGTGCAGAACTAAAGCTAAAAAAGTTCATCATATTAACATATTTTTTTTAAAAAAATAGTGGCGCTAGTATGACGTATTATTTTTAAAATTACCATATTTAAAACAATATTTATTCGGTCAGCAGAATTGGGCATTGTGTTAGAGCAACGAGTCGACACATATTCGGTGGGTATTGGTTACGTTAGTTAATGTACCTTAATAAAACCCCAAATATAAATTTGTTGAATTAACATATAAAAATATTAACATACAAAAAAATTTAGAATATTCAAACGATGTTTATTCGGTCGAAAAAAATTAGGCATTCTTAAAATCCGAGCGTTGAAGCCCGGGCATCGGTAAACCCGAACGTTACGACGACGAGTTGACGCAAATCCCGTTAATTTTTAACAGAAGTTAAAGTTAGTACCTAACATTGTTACAAAATTAAAACCTTAGTACCTAAACTTGTAATTTTTAAACCTTAGTACCCAATCTTGTTATTTTAGAGAAATGTTAGGGGCTAACTTTGTAATTGTGTCTAAAATAAAACTTCCATTTAATTCGTTACAATCATTTGGGGATCTGAGCCCATTCTAATGACGTGGACCATATACCACCGCGTCCAAGAACATGCATGAGTCACATCATATCTACATGTGTAAATCAACCGACTTGTGCCCTCCCGTGTTCGACATGTTATGACTTTTGAGAGCTCGACTTCGGCACGTTTTGAACTCTTTTTTAAAACTTGTTCTTAGCTCATGAATCGTTTTCAAGCTTGACTCGGCTGGACTCGTTTAAGATTTATTAACAAGTGTATATACATGTTTAATTATTTAATATATTTTGAGAAAGCCTAAACGAGCTAAAAGCTCGAGGTGGTTTCACATGACACACTTTAAACTATTCAAAGCTCTGCTCGAGTTTGGTTTCGCAATGTGAATTTAATAAATAGAAATCCAATATTAAACCTTAGAAATAAAGTAACCCCTGATATTTAGAGATTTTGAAGATTAGCCTAAGAATATGTCCGAGTACTTATTATTTAACAAACAGTTACATATTTGGCTAAGTATGAACTCCGAGTTGTTTGTTGTATACACGAGTACTTGTAAGGAGTTGATGAAATGCCTAAGGGTTTACTCCGAGTTCTTATTAGTCTCGAGTAGTTAAGTGAATGCTCTAGATGACTATGTGTATAACTACTCGTGAATAAAAATATATCTGAGTATAACTACTCGTGAGTAATGCAAGTGTTCGAGAGTGAATAGTCAATGAAGTTACAAGTGTTTGTGAAGACTTAAGTGTTTGAAAGAAGTTATTATCTATTCGGGTTGAAGACTTATCTATTCGTGGGGAAGACGTTATGATTTTATGTATTTGCTCTTAAAACATATGTAATGAATGTTTTCTATAAGTATAAATAGGGCAGAATGAGAGTTAGTGAGGTTTGTCAATTGTATCACTTAGTTGAGAGTTTGTTGTAACCATTTGAGAAACTGTTATATTCTCAGCATGATCCAATTGCAATTACATGATACAACCACTTGACCTAACAACACATAGTAGAATGATTCAAGCCGAAAGTTTGTTCTCATTGATAACCGAATGATTTACAAGTTCATACATACATTCTATACATACTTGGTTAAGCTCAACTCGCCTATATGTGCACATCTAGGATCCTAGAGAGAATCCGACATCATAACATTACTCGTTGAATGAACAGTACCCGGAATTCTACTCTCATTCGTTGGAAACAGCGTATTTATAGGCACACACCCCGTACCCTTACATCACAAGTGTATGTGCATATCTCTAGCAAATGGCCTATCATTCACTAATGCCCTAAGAGAATGGACTCTCTAGTCATCGTATGTGCCTCATACGCCACCTCTAGACGTATGGACTCATCAACTAAGAAAATGGACTGTCATATGCTTACAACTAAGCGTATAAACACTTTAACTAGGTGTATAGCCTTATACGTATTTCGTATTCAACCCCTACACTATCTCAAGTCTATTCTAAGAGCTACGGACAATGAATACTATATTAACATACTCCCCATATTTCGTTGTTGTCGAATGCTGAATATGAACTGCAAATCATCAGTCACAATAAACGTACTAACAAACTCCCTCTTGAATGATGATTCTCGGGCTTCTGCAGATAGACAAATCTCTTAGTCTTTTAAGCAAATCAATAACTTGAAGCTTATCGTATACGATCTTCCCCTCAAGGAAAGCAACTTCAAGTGAGTATTCTGATCATTCAAATGGCATATGATCTGGACCAGTCTTTCAATAACCAGCAACAAATCATCAACTATCCATGAGCACTAGTAAAGCATAATTCTCTTTACATTTGACCACGTCACACATCTTCATGAATTACTCAATTATCCAAGATCGTTCACTTTGGTTTTCTCTCTCTTGATAACAATTCTCCTAAATTAACATGTTGAAGCTCTTCTACCTTCCATTCTCTTGGATGCATGACTGTTTTAGGCATATGATGTAGAGTTCCAACCTCTATTAATCAGTCATAAACAATATGATTAATCAATCAATGACAAGAATCGTTAGTCTTCTTCATTAATATTGATGTTAGTGCACGGAAATTTAACACTGTGGATATGTTATCCTGGCATATAATATGGATCAATTATCCTTAGAATACGTTGCAGATCTTGTCAGGATCAATGATCCTCAGTACTTATTATTTATTAACGATTTTCCTTTGTTATCTTGATATTTATGGCAGGTATAACGGCTCTCGCAATCAAATTAATATACCGCGTGGATAATGAAGGAAAGAGCTATAATTATGGAAAGGCTTGATTCTAGGCTAAAATTAGGATATTTGTTATTCTTTTCCTATTTAAATTAAGTTATGATCAGTTAGTGCACACCACCTATATATAGTACACGTTCATAATCATCCAGGGATAAGCAAGGCTAGCAATACACACACACTTAGATAATATTGTATCACTGATTATAATCTCCACCGATTGTAACACCCTTTATTCGATTAATAAACTTGACGGTGATAGTTTTCACCGTCCGGGAGTTTTTTGTGCCGGAGATTACTATAATCACGTACTATCCGACCAAAGTTTACCTCGTTAGTCCTTGACCGAAGTGATTCGACCAAAGATTACTTGTTAAGTTTTGATCGAAGTTAGATTATCGTATTCAAGGGCTTTTTCCCTCGTGATCAAATCATTGTGTACATCAAGATTTCGATCACATATTCGTTATTATCAACATAGCACTATACCTCACTTTACAGATTTGGATACTTGATCCTTAGCTGATTTTTATCTAAAACAATTTGGCGCCCACCGTGGGGCAATTGGTGTTATAACTCAGAAAATACCTTATCAACATTCAGCCTCTCATACCCATATCACCGTCAATGGCCTCTCAATCAACCTCTACTTCATCAACCATGCCATCTTCGGTTCCTCTCTCATCAAGGACTTTGCCGCCGATGCCTCCTCCAATCACGGGAGCACCACGGGTTGCCGCTGCTGGAAACAAGACACAAATTCCAGTCTTCCAGAGCTCAAAGACCACTGCTGCCACTTCGGTGATTAACTCTAACAATGATGTTTCTGCTATGTTTTCACAGGTTAAGGCATACATGGAGCAGCAGAACAAAACCAACCAAAAGATCCTATGTGAAATTGAAGATCTCAAGAAGAATAAGAGGCCACTGGAGGATCAGACTCCTTTAATGCCAAAGATTCTGGATTTCACTACTCCAGGATCTGTGGCTCAACAGACTCAAGGATCCTCCATCTTCCAGCAAGGATCATCTATCCTTCAACAGGGGTCCATGGGTCAACAAACTCAAGGATCCTCGTTCCCTCAACAAGGATCATCTATCCTTCAACAAGGATCCATGGGTCAGCAAACTCAAGGATCCTCGTTCCTTCAGCCAGGATCCTCTGGGATTTATCACCAAGGATCCTTCAACTCCCAACTTCAAGGATCCTTCTTCCAGAATCAAAGATCCTCAGGACTTCAACATCAGAGGTCTTTGGAGGTCCATGAAAGAGATATTATCCCCATGAAAACCATTGCCTCTGGTGGACCAGCTACCATGGCAAATGCTTCTTACCTTGGATACACTTCCGGGATGCCAACGTTCAATCAACCGAGAGGTAACATGTATAATCATATATCCTTAGACACTAACCTTGGCTCTATGCAGGATACATGTATCAACCAGGCTATGGCTAAGGAACTTCATAAGCTTAAGGATATGATATCCAGCATTCCAGGAGTGGTCCGTCCGATTTCTGAAATACCAGAAGGAAGCCACAAGTTGTCCAGATTTGCTCCACCTATTTGTGATGCTGAAGTCCCAAAACGATTTCAGACCCCCAATATGAAGGTGTATGATGGAACAACTGATCCCGAAGAGCATGTGGTTCTATACAGGGAGAGAATGGAAATCCATCCAATTCCCGAAAAACTCAAGGAGGCTTGTCTATGAAAGGGTTTCGGATCCACACTAACAGGATCTGCACTTAAATGGCTGCTAAGTCTTCCTCCCTATTCTGTTACTTCTTTTTCGCATTTAGTTAACTTGTTCAACAGCCAATTTTCTTGTAGTAGGAAATTTGAGAAGTTAACTAGTGATTTGTATAGAGTTGTCCAACCTTATAATGAATCCCTTAGGGATTTTGTTACAAGGTTTGGCAGGGAGGCCCCAGAGATCCCTAGTCTTGATATGGCTATGGCTGTTGAAGAGTTCAAGATGGGACTTCAAAGGGGCTCCCCATTTTATGACGATCTTGTGATGACTCCATGCAGGACTTTAGATGAAGTCAGAAACATGGCACTCAGATTTATAAGACTAGAAGATGACAAGAAGATCCAAGAACGGTTAGGAGCTCCAACGAAACAAGAGTCACCTAGCCATAAACAAGGATCCTCATTCAGGAACAACGACTCAAGGCCGTACTCAAAATCCAACAATCAAAATGTCCGGGCAGTTGAAGAAGGAGAAGATGATGAGGATTACCCAAGTATTTCCGAGTATTGCTTCTCTGTTGATACCCATGGTTTGATTTGTGCCATGAAGGATCTTGGAGAGAAAGCAAGGTGGCCTCGAAAAAAAATGAGAAAACAACATCCTTCAAAGACAAGTCCAAGTGGTGTGCATTCCATGAAGACTTTGGCCATCAGACAGAAGGTTGTATTGGTTTAAGGAGGGAAATTGGATACCTCCTAAGCAAGGGTCATTTCAAAGAGCTCTTGGGAAGAAAAAAGTCTAGGATCCAGGATCCTGAAGATGTACCACAGAAAGCAACTCCGCCCCACCAGACGCACAAGTAATCAACTTCATCTCCGGTGGCTCAGATATATGCGGTACTTCTTTCTTCTCAGCAAAAAGACACGCCAAAGAAACAAAGTTGGAGAACGGGGAACGACCAGTCATATCCACTACTTTGACGACTGACAAAAGAATCTTCTCTAATGAAGAAATTAAGACAAGCATCCAGGATCCTCACCACGACGGTTTGAGTGTAACTTTATTTATTGCTAACCATTATATGCATAGGATCCTAGTCGATGGTGGAAGCTCGGTCAACATCATCCAACATGACGTACTACATAAAATGAACATCCCTGACTCGGAAATCATCCCGAGAACGTCGGTGCTAGTGGGTTTCAGTGGTGAAACCAAGAAAATATTGGGGGACATCAAACTCCCAATATACATCGAAGGGTTAAACTCTTACAAAAAATTTTGTGTTATTGACTATCTTTCTTGTTGCAACGTTATTCTTGGCAGGCCTTGGATACATGGAATGAAGGCTGTTGCCTCTACTTACCATCAGTGCATTAAACTACCAACTCCTTGGGGAGTAGTAAAGATAGATGGTGACCAAGTGGAAGCCAAGAATTATTATTCTTCATCCATGAAGCCGACAACTAAACAAACGATAGCATAGCAATTACAGAAACATCCTAGGGGCGTACTGGAAGCTCGAGAGCGAGATGTAAAAGAAGTACATCCTGAAGATCTAGACATGAAGGTGTTCCTAGGATCCTGTATCCCTGAGGAGATCGAGGAGGATATAGTATCCTTCCTAAAGCGACGAAAATCCACATTTGCCTTCAGACATTCATACATGACAGGTATTTCTAAGGAGGTAATTACTCATAAGTTGGGCCTTGATTATTCTATTAAACCTGTCTATCAGAAGCGAAGAAAATTCGCTCCTGAGAGGAACGCGATCATACAATAGGAAGTTAAAAAACTTCTTAAGGCCGGTATGATTAGAGAGGTTAAGTATCCCCGATGGTTGGCTAATGTGGTTGTTGTTTCTAAAAAGAATGGAAAGTGGAGGGTGTGTGTCGATTTTACTGATTTAAACAAGGCATGCCCCAAGGATCCTTTCCCGTTGCCACATATAGACTCCATGGTGGATGCAACGGCAGGGCATGAGATGCTTACCTTTATGGATGCTTCCTCTAGATTTCAACAAATTCAGATGGAACCATCTGATCAAGAGAATACAGCATTCATGAATCCTACCGACATATATTGTTATATTGCTATGCCGTTCGGACTAAGAAATGCATGGGCAACATATCAAAGATTGGTCAACATGATGTTCAAGGATCAGTTAGGAATCTTTGATATGTTGCTATGCCGTTCAAAGATTGGTCACCATGATGTTCAACATATGTTGATATGTTGCGATCATACAATAGGAAGTTAAATTGCTATGCCGTTCGGACTAAGAAATGCATGGGCAACATATCAAACATTGGTCAACATGATGTTCAAGGATCAGTTAGGAATCTTTGATATGTTGCTATGCCGTTCGGATGGAACCATCTGATCAAGAGGATACAGCATTCATGAATCCTACCGACATATATTGTTATATTGCTATGCCGTTCGGACTAAGAAATGCATGGGCAACATATCAAAGATTGGTCAACATGATGTTCAAGGATCAGTTAGGAATCTTTGATATGTTGCTATGCCGTTCAAAGATTGGTCAACATGATGTTCAACATATGTTGATATGTTGCAATCATACAATAGGAAGTTAAAAAACTTCTTAAGGCCGGTATGATTAGAGAGGTTAAGTATCCCCGATGGTTGGCTAATGTGGTTGTTGTTTCTAAAAAGAATGGAAAGTGGAGGGTGTGTGTCGATTTTACTGATTTAAACAAGGCATGCCCCAAGGATCCTTTCCCGTTGCCACATATAGACTCCATGGTGGATGCAACGGCAGGGCATGAGATGCTTACCTTTATGGATGCTTCCTCTAGATTTCAACAAATTCAGATGGAACCATCTGATCAAGAGAATACAACATTCATGAATCCTACCGACATATATTGTTATATTGCTATGCCGTTCGGACTAAGAAATGCATGGGCAACATATCAAAGATTGGTCAACATGATGTTCAAGGATCAGTTAGGAATCTTTGATATGTTGCTATGCCGTTCAAAGATTGGTCACCATGATGTTCAACATATGTTGATATGTTGCGATCATACAATAGGAAGTTAAATTGCTATGCCGTTCGGACTAAGAAATGCATGGGCAACATATCAAACATTGGTCAACATGATGTTCAAGGATCAGTTAGGAATCTTTGATATGTTGCTATGCCGTTCGGATGGAACCATCTGATCAAGAGGATACAGCATTCATGAATCCTACCGACATATATTGTTATATTGCTATGCCGTTCGGACTAAGAAATGCATGGGCAACATATCAAAGATTGGTCAACATGATGTTCAAGGATCAGTTAGGAATCTTTGATATGTTGCTATGCCGTTCAAAGATTGGTCAACATGATGTTCAACATATGTTGATATGTTGCAATCATACAATAGGAAGTTAAAAAACTTCTTAAGGCCGGTATGATTAGAGAGGTTAAGTATCCCCGATGGTTGGCTAATGTGGTTGTTGTTTCTAAAAATAATGGAAAGTGGAGGGTGTGTGTCGATTTTACTGATTTAAACAAGGCATGCCCCAAGGATCCTTTCCCGTTGCCACATATAGACTCCATGGTGGATGCAACGGCAGGGCATGAGATGCTTACCTTTATGGATGCTTCCTCTAGATTTCAACAAATTCAGATGGAACCATCTGATCAAGAGGATACAGCATTCATGAATCCTACCGACATATATTGTTATATTGCTATGCCGTTTGGACTAAGAAATGCATGGGCAACATATCAAAGATTGGTCAACATGATGTTCAAGGATCAGTTAGGAAAAACCATGGAAGTCTACATAGATTGAACACATTATATTGCTGTGCCGTTCAAAGATTGGTCACCTTGAATAATTAATTCTTGCTTTGATTATGGCCTCAACCAAGTTGAGACACTATTTTGAAACACATACTATTATTTTAAGAACTAATTATCCTGTCAAGAATGTGCTTAGAAAACCAGAATTGTCAGGAAGGATGGCTAAATGGGTTGTGGAATTGAGTGCATATGATGTTCAGTATGAGCCCATAACAGCCATTAAGTCACAAGCGCTTGCAGACTTTGTGGCTGATTTAAGTAGTGACATGCTAGAGGAAGCTGATTTGGAGGTTCAACAACTGGAAGAAACCACGGATCCTTGGATCCTCTTTACTGATGGAGCATCCAACGTAAGAGGAACAGGATTGGGTATCCTACTGAAATCGCCACAGGGGGACGTAATACCCCAGTCCATTACGTGTGCATTCCAAGCCACCAATAATGAAGCGGAATACGAAGCTCTGATCGTAGGTTTGCAATTAGCTAAACACACGAGGATCAGGTATCTTCAAGTATATGTAGATTCGTTATTAATGGCTAACCACTTTAATGGCACATATGCTGTTAAAGGTGAAAAACTAATCAAATATCTAGATGTTGTGAAGGAACTATCAAAGTCCTTCGATTCTTTTAGTATTATACAGGTACCAAGAGAAGAGAATGCTGGGGCAGATGCTTTAGCAAATTTCGCTTCATTATTGAAGATTCCAGAAGATACGTAGATCCCAATCATCCATGTACTCTCACCAGCAATAGGAGAACAAGAAGTTGGGGAGATAACAACTGACAAAGATATTGTGCCTTTGGATCCATTATCCTCAAGTAATCAAGGATCTTGGATCCTCCCGATCAAGAAGTTCATTCAAAATGGAGAAATTCCAGCCACAGAGAATCCTAAGTCCTTCAAACTTAAGGTATCACAATACATTTTATTAAATAATATTCTGTATAGGAAATCTCTTGCAGGTCCATACTTGAAATGTATTGTAACACCCCGTAACTGCAGCGGAAACGTAAACGGGGCGCCACAGACACCTCTGATATCAACCACATTGTTTATAAAGAAAACTGAATACATTAATATGCTTCAAATTACATTATCTCATATTTCATTACCGTCTAGGTGATACACATATCATACAATACGATACATAATTTTATTTAATATAATGTACCGTAACATCTCGCACGCAAATCTTACACACATCAAGCACTTAGAACGTAAGCAATCACTTCATCTTAATCGTACCTGAAAAGCATGTGAGAAAACGGGTCAACTACGAATAGTTGGTGAGTTTCACAATTCGATTAAACCATGATAAATCAATATCATAATATAATATTATCGATGTAATTATGCTGAGCCTACAAGTGAAACCTCTGACTATCCACATACAACCCCGTGGCATACTCCGCCCACGAACCTGCCCCAAACCGCTATGCCTAACATTACATAGCAAATTAAATAACAACAAAATAAACATGTGCAACTGGCTGGGAAACATCAGCAAATCCATGCCGAACCAGTTGGGTTTGTCAGACCAATAGTACTATTCACACTCTACCGGCTTTTAGCTAATCACTCGTGTTGCGGGGCCTTACAATGTTAGCAACTCAGACAATTACCATCTTAGTACATTTCCGTACGATTCCCGTACAATAAAATATATATAAATACACGCAAATCCATGCGTTCAGTATGTACTCAAACATTTCAATAGTAACATGCTTTCCGCCCCGAGAAAATATTTAAAAACAATTCAGAAAAAGGGGCTCGTGAAACTCACCTTATCGCAAGCAAGCAGGTAACACAGTACGTAAGCTACTAATCCGGATCTGTAATACGATCCCTAAGTTCGTTACTATACAATCACTATTAATATAACTTTAACCGTGTTAACCGGTACATCTGGGGACACTGTTAACCCAGTACTGTACCCGTTCCGGGGGCAATGTTAACCCAGAAACACTTCTCCGGACTCAGATTGTGATATCGTTTAGAGTTCAATAGTCAAAATTACTATTAGTTCGTTTTCCCCGTTTTGCGTGCCTAGCACGGTTATCCGTTTTTACGTTTCAAAATTGAGTTTGGTCACACACGATCCGAAAATAGTCGTTGACTGATAATTTAATTAAAGTTGTGAAGTTAGAGCTCGGTTTAGACGCCCCGATTGGCCGCGGGACCCGTTTCCGTCTTTAGTATATCGGAAACTGTTTTATCGGATAAAATTACCCAAATCATCCGAATTATTTTCGGATGATTTATTTTTACCTGTTTAACTCAGTTATATGAAGATAGATCATTTTTAGGGTTTTTATACACCAGTCAGCTCGTTTAGGCGAACTTTACCGGTTTACGGGTTTTAAACTTTAAAAGTTTGTTTTGCACAAATAATTATCCGTTTAATCTCGGATCTTGAAATTTTGCACAAATCACTTTTTGACAGTGGGGAATTTTATAAAAATATTTCCAGAATTAATTTTTATATTTAAAATTTATTTATTTATCTTTAAACACCATTTAAACACTAAATATGTCGTAAATACCAAACAACCTTAGAAAAATCCCAAATTTTTCCTGGATGACCCCTGCCATCCACATAGTCCCCTGTAATTTTTCCAGAACCAAAATCTCTTTTTACATGCCATTTTCACTAAAACCGAGCTAGAAAACCCTAGAACTCGTTTAACCGAAAAGCCTACTTAGACTTCTCCTACGGACCTAAAATTTTGTGTGTGACTTTTACATGTTATAAAAAGCTTATCTGGAATTTTCCAGAATTTATCATGATATTTAAGTATTTTTCACCATTTTTAGCCAAAACCGAGCATTAAATTCACCAAATATTCATCCTTTATCCAAAAATTACCAAATTTTCACAGAACTCATATTTTCTTGTATTTAACACCTCTGTAAAATTTCATGACCTAACTTTAAACCTTTCACAATCTGTCCAAAAACTCATATCCGAACATAAACCGAATATACCTTTCGTTCTCCGTCACTACAAGCTACAAACTCGTCTTTCCGCCTTATCTACCACTAAATACAGAACCTACAACCAACATACCACAATACCAAGCAAGTTACACTCACCATCAAGCCTCTTACACTATAGTTTCGGTTATTGTTTCAAAACTAAAGTTTAAACCGTAAAAATTCGTTTTTGGTTCGTTTAACTCCTTTCTTGGACCAAGATCCCTTGTATAACCCGTATACATCACTTGATCATGCAAGAATCGGTTTTCATCTCGGGTTTTCACCCTTTTTCACTTGAAACCTCATTTTCTTGCAAATAAACTCAAGAAAAGAAGATGAAAACGTAAATAACTCGATTTTTACCTTGCTTTTCTTGCTACAATTCCGGGTTTTTGAGTGATAATGTGGAGAGGAAGGAAGAACATGGCCAAGCTTGTTTTAAAAAAAAATAACAAAGGCAAGGGTTATACCCTAATGCCGATCGGAATGTAGGGGAGGTGGGGTGGGACCCACCTTTCCATTTCTAGCCACTCATTTGGATTTTGGAAATCCGGATAACGTTTTGGATAATCTGGTTCAGTTCGTTTTTTCGGTTAAATGTTTAATTTAGCTTAAAACGAGGCTAAAACGGTCGTTTTCGGCTTAAAAATGAAATTTATATAAAACCGATTTAAAAACTTTAAAAAACTTAAACCATGACATTTGTTAACTTAAAACATCATATTATTAATAATTGCGCATCTTTTTCGGCTTGATCGATCGTCACTTGCTCGGTTTGGTATTAAAGGTTTTGTTTAACGTACCGACGTACCATTAAATCGAAATTCTTTTTCTGTGCCGTACTTTACTTATCCCGAAGCATTAATGCTTCGTAAAATCGCTAAATATTATAGATATCGTCTATAATTGAACCCTCGATTCGTTCGGGTTTCAATAACTATCGATCGATTAATCGCATATTCAATACGATGAATTATATATTCACGTACAATCAATACAGTGAACCATGTATTCTCGTATAATTACTATGGTAATTCATGTACCCGACATTAAATATAACGTAACTATTGTCTACCGGTTAGGGTATACCTGGTTTCGTCGGAATCGTTACATGTATCGAAGATCCTGAAATTCAAGAGGTGCTCAAAGACTTTCACGAAGGGGATTGCGGTAATCATACTGGAGGTAGAGCCCTATTCTCAAGGATTCTGAGAACAGGATACTTCTGGCCTACCATGAAGAGAGATGCCATGGAGTACTCAAAAAAGTGTGACTCATGTCAAAGACATGGCAATATTTTGCATCAGCCAGCAGAGCCTATGTATCCTATATCCTCATCATGGCCTTTCATGAAGTGGGGCATGGATATTGTGGGTAAGCTACCTAAAGCTCTAGGAGGAAAAGTATTCATGCTTGTGATGACTGATTACTTTTCAAAGTGGATAGAAGCTGAAGCTTTTGTTCAAGTCCGCGAAAAAGAGGTGATATCCTTCATTAAAAGAAATATTATTACCAGATTTGGTATCCCTTCAGAAATTATTTGTGATAATGGTTCCCAGTTTATCGGGAAAAGAACCACTAACTTTTGTGACAGTTGGGGCATTAAGATGATTACCTCCACACCAATTCATCCTCAAGCTAATGGTCAAGCAGAATCAAGTAACAAGATTATTATCAACAACTTGAAAAAGAAACTAGGATCCAAAAAAGGCAAGTGGGCCGAAGAGCTACCATATGTTCTTTGGGCTGATAGAACAACACCAAAGAATGCAACAGGTCAAACACCCTTCTCATTGGTGTTTGGCTCAGAAGCTGTAATCCCTACGGAGATGGTGGTTCTTACTGCCAGAACAAGCATCCGTGTTCCTCAAGCCAACAATGAAATCCTTCTCCAAGACCTGGATACTGTTGATGAGCTCAGAGACCTAGCTAAGATCAGAATGGCAGCATATCAACAAAGGGTACCTGGGGCATACAACAAAAATATCAGGATTCGAAGATTTCAAGAAGGAGATCTAGTTTTGAGGAAACCCTTCCAAAACACAACTAATGCAGCAGATGGAAAGCTAGAGCCTAAGTGGGAAGGTCCCTACTTGATCGAGTCAGAAGCCGGAAAGGGGGCATATCACCTGCTGACTATGGAAGGCAACATGTTACCTAGAGCATGGAATGCTATTCATCTCAAGAAATACTTTTTCTAATCATGATCAAGTATCCTCAGAAGGATTAGGGATCCTGAAATTGGTAATATCTATCCGATCACTTATTCATTTCAGATTCTTATAAATTTAAGGATAATATATTTTTAACGTTTGTCTTTTTCCAAGTTTTAAATAACAATGCAGATTTCAACAAGAGGTTCAATGTCTAAGAGGTTGGCCACCTCTCTTTTACATTTAAGGTACTTTACTATTTCCCTTGGCTAGCCCACGATTGGATATGACCCCCGATGGTCATATCCCCTAAGGTTTAAAGGTTTTCACCTTTCTTATAAATTAGAGTTTCTACACCCTCGACTGGAGCGCACGCTATCCAACGTATAGTCCGGGGCAGCGGGACCAGTACACGTTTAGTCGCTGACAATTTCGTTGTTTCGGCTATATGGAGGATCCTACGATTTATGGTAGACGTACCATACCACCGGTTTATAACGTTTTCACGTTATCTCACGTTTGGGCTAAATCTCAGTTTGGGCGAGTCCCCAATTAACATCCGTATCTTTGGGCCAGTCCCCAGTTTTTTTGGGCTTGTCCCCAGTTCACGGGATTGTCCCCAGTTGCACGGGCTTGTCCCCAGTTTATTTGGGGTTGTCCCCAGTTTGTTGGGTTTAATCCCAGTTAATATCATAAGTTATTTGCATCAGTTATCCTAAGTTCAATTACAAGGATCACAGAAGGATCAACACTTATGGTAACTTAATGGAGTTATATATACAGCCGAAAGGAAAGTTCCCAAGGAAACTCCATTGATATATGACAATTATACCCAGTTTGTCAAATCTCATCTGTTTTGCAGGAAGTTTGATTTCAAAGGCAAAATGACAGTTGTGATCTTATCACAACCGCCATTTTGGGGGAAATTGTTAGTGCATAGAAATTTGACACTATGGATATGTTATCCTGGCATATAATATGGATCAATTATCCTTAGAATATGTTGCAGATCCTGTCAGGATCAATGATCCTCAGTACTTATTATTTATTAAGGATTTTCCTTTGTTATCTTGATATTTGTGGCAGGTATAACGGCTAATGACCAAGTCAAAGCTATATTCTCGCAATCAAATTAATATACCGCGTGGATAATGAAGGAAAGAACTATAATTATGGAAAGGCTTGATTCTAGGCTAAAATTAGGATATTTGTTATTCTTTTCCTATTTAAATTGAGTTATGATCAGTTAGGGCACACCACCTATATATAGTACACGTTCATAATCATCCAGGGACAAGCAAGGCTAGCAATACACACACACTTAGATGATATTGTATCACTGATCATAATCTCTACCGATTGTAACACCCTTTATTCGATTAATAAACTTGACGGTGATAGTTTTCACCGTCCGGGGGGTTTTTTGTGCCTGAGATTACTATAATCACGTACTATCCGACCAAAGGTTACCTCGTTAATCCTTGACCGAAGTGATTCGACCAAAGTTTACCTTGTTAAGTTTTGATCGAAGTAAGATTACCGTATTCAAGGGCTTTTTCCCTCGTGATCAAATCATTGTGTACATCAAGATTTCGATTACATATTCGTTATTATCAACATAGCACTATACCTCACTTTACAGATTTGGATACTTGATCCTTAGCTGATTTTTATCCAAAAAAATTGACTCGTTCAAGAATTATCTCCTTCAATAGAAGTAATCCACTGAATAGTTGTAGCCAAAATAGTCAGGAATTGAGTTCTTCATAAAGAAGTAACCAGACAGACATTCATAGCTATTTAGTGTTGGGATCAAGAATTGATCAAGGAAGATTGAAATCTTCTCAATCTCCTCAAGAAAATGGCTAAGTACGGAATACGAACAAACTAGGCACTTTCAGCAACCCTTATACTTGTTCAAGCATGATATCTTACCTCGAGCAAGGTTAGCTTATGGAATTCTTCTAAGTGTTTAGTTCAAGCAAACTACACTTCATCAAGAAAGCTTGTTCTTAAGTCAAGCAAGGTTTGTTTTAGAGCAAACCATTAACTTAACCAAGCTTTAACCAAGTAATTTGGTGGATCGAGCAATGTTTCAATAAGAGTGATCTCAAGCACACTTGTAGGAAGTTGATGGAATTATACTAAGGACTTTTACGAGCAAGGTTCAACCTTGAGCAAGCTACAGTGCCCTAGCACACTTAGTTTGCTAGAATAAATTATCAACAAAAGGTCCATGTCTATATTTTTCTTCCATCCTCCTTAGTGTTGTGATATTAGTACCCTAATTATTGTATTATACTTTCGATTATTTGGTTATACAGGCCTGACAATAGTAGGACCGATATTTTTCTTTAAGGTATAATGGAGGAAAGGAATCTTACATTGATAGCCTATTAAACAAATATTGGTGATATGCCCTTATTTAACAACAACTAGGTCGAGCATGATTTGAGACCCACCTCATATATACGTATATAAGGTGGTTGCATGAACCATCACTGGAATTACAATGGAAAATAGTGGTGCACCACCATATATATGTTTTCATGTATTGTGTGCTTTCCCCAGCTGTAACAATTCGGATTTTTCGTATTTGTATTCGTTTGCGTGTGCCCTACTCAGGAGTGTAATTCGAATCTTTCATAATTATAAAAACTTGTATTTTTAGTATTTAACTTGGTTTATTATTTTGTATTCTCATAACTTCCCAACTCGTAAAAAACTCTTAGAAACCATTAAAATCGTTTAAAATGGCTAAAAACGTATTTATTGAAGTACATGGACTAAAAATGACAATTTTGAAAATCTGGTAAAACTCTACCTGCCGCGTATCGCGACGGGGCACCCTTTAGTTTATCAGGTAGGGCGACCAACGTTCAAATCAGCAAAAGTTTGTTTTTGTTTGTTTATTCGTTTTCGGTCCTTCAAATCTTTTCCTAACTGATTTAGACGACATGTAAGCTTCAAGTAAATGTACCTAGACCTATTTTAACTATTGTTTGATCCCTTAAACTTAACAACTCGTTCTAATCAATATCTTAGATCTGATCCAGATCTATATGTTGACATTAATTATACGGATCTAACTCGTTAAAACCTTAGTTCGATTGTTATGTAATATATATTATCAATAATATTAATCGTGAAGCTTGAGAGAGAGAGAATACTTTAAACTTTCTGAATATATTTAGTTCTCTCAAAACTTCCCCCTTTTACAAGTGAATAGTAGTTCACTATTTATAGAAGACGATCTGGTTCGCTAACATCCCCTAGCGAACCAGCATCCCCTTCGTTAACTAAATTAACATAACGAACCACCCTTGATTCGTTAACATCCCCTAACGAATCAGGAGGGAATACATTATAAAGTCCTAGTTCGCTAACATCCCTAGCGAACTAGACTTAACCTTAACGAACTAGTCTTAGTTCGCTAACATTCCCTAGCGAACTAGACCGAACATAACGAATTAGATAAATAAACTTTAAATATTACATTAAAATAATCAAATAAACATCAACGATAATTACAAAGACTCGAGATGCAAAACCGTGCACTAACAGACACCCCCCTCGTCTTGAGCTCTTTGTCTTTAACTTATTTGAAACGCTTTGTCTGCCAATCTCTGCAACTATGAATCCCATGTTCATGGCATACACGAACAACACGTTGGAATTGCATAGCCAGGTCGTAGTCTTCTTGGCGTTCAAACAAAATCTGCTTCCTGTGTAGCACGTCATTGTCTGTCTCAGATAAATTAACCAACCACATCGGATCGATTATCTTGATGAGCTCAGTCTGTAGTCCTCGACCACGAACAATAACGGCCTCGCCAGTACGATTGTCATAGTACTAACGGTTGAAGGACAGATAAATATCTTGCGGCATTGTCTTCACAGGAACCCTTCTCATTGTCTTTGGTGGCTTCACTTTCAAAACAAGTTTCTTCCAGCCGGTCCTTGGGTCAATCTCATCAGTACGTTTACGTCTTGGGACCTGGGGCTTGAAGAATTTGAATCCATGATTGACCTCGAACAGTAAGTGTTGATGAAACCACTCAGCAGTTCGGTTATCCCCACGATTGATAAATGGACATCTCGCGAGGGTGCGTACATCCCAACGCGGTAGTGTCAGAACATCCATTATCCTCGCGTAATATTGCACACCTTTTTCCGATTTGACAATACATACCTTAAGGTCTGAATCATAGAGCCATGAGACAATATCACCATGTACCTAAGAAACAGTCTTGAAGGTAGTCATCTGATTTGCCTCAATCCAAGCAGCAGCAGTCTCCTTTCTTTCTTTATCTACATATCGAAAAGCACTGATGATCTTACCCACTTTCTGGCGTTTGAACCATCTTTCAATGTCATCATCAGTCACTTCTTTGAGTGAAGGAACCGTTCGCTGCACAATCTTCTCCAAATCATCCTCAGTTTCTTTAATTACGTCTTCATGAAATACCGGAGCACCTTGATCAACATTTGCGTGTTGATACAAGTCTGGGTACTCTTCAGCTGTAACATCCTCCATTTCAATATCCTCGTTCTCATAAATAAAGTCTGTATTCATAAATACTGGATCATCTTCCATTTCATTTTCATTGATCACCTTGACATCGGGCTCAGTCTCTAATGCAGTCAGCTGATCGTCATTTAGCCCAAGTAGAATCGAGATCTGCTCCCTTGTCAAAGATCTAACCACAAACTCACCGATCTATATCTCATCTTTGTTCACCATACTTCTAACTATCCCCAATTCATCAATAAATATTTCCGTGTTAGCCTCAATCATCTCTATCGGCTTGGCCGCTGTTGGATCTTGAAATGAAATTATCTGTTTGTTTGAATCATCAGCGCCACTCACACCAGCACCAGAGGATGAACCATGCGATTGTTTAGGCTCACCTCCTGTATCAGACTCGTCAGGATCATCATCATCATTTTTGAGTTTCTTGAGGGCATCTTCTTTACAAGTTAGTTGTAAAATTAACTCATCTTGTTCTTTTAATTTCACCCCCTGAGATTCAACAATCGCACGCAATGACTTGGTCTCCTTCTGACAGAACGAAATGTAACTCATCATTTTTCGTTGATTCTCCATGAGTCGTTCTTGATTAAGTCAGTCAGCTGCCATTTGATTTTCATATAAGTGTAACAGATTAAGCAGCATTTCCGTTTGACGGCCAGGTGACAAATTGTATACAGATGGGTGAACTGTTGAATAGGTCCCTGAGGCCGAGTGATTCTTATGAAAGAGACATCACTAGGTAGAGGCGGAGGAAAAGTAGTTGTTGGAAGAGGAGGAGGTCCCATTGGAGTGGTGGAAGAAACAGTTGACAGCACAGTAGGAGACCTCGGTATTTCGGTCAACGCCGTTTGAGGAATCAAGCCGAGCCTCTCATGTGACACCATCGTCGTTGTCAATGTGAGCATCGGGGTGCTAGTAGTTAGCGGCACCGCCGAGCTTTGAAGAGTTGATTGACGAGGTGGTGGTGTTCCAATAATTACACCAGCCCCAGAAGACACACGGGGCTTCTTAGGTGGCTCATCAGTAGCTACAGCCTTGCCTTTTCATTTTCGTTCTTGCTGAGCTTTCATGGTGGCAGCTAGAGCAGCATCGACTGCATCTTGTTGTTCTTTCAGAGCTCGCTCACCAGCTCCATCATCACCATCACCATCGTTACCATCATCATTGTTCCCACCTTCTCCCCCTTCACGCTCAGAATCCGAGTCATCATGGATCCAGCGCTCATTAGGAGGACATACATAATCTGGATTGATTATATGACCAATCATCCTTTTGTCTTGTGGCTTATCCTTTCGATAAATCAACATCCGATGCACCGTTTCAGCTTTCATATGTTCCATATCAAGAACATCGTTCACTAAGGATCGATCAATCACCAAATCCGGTATCAAATCTTGAATAATTAATTGTAGAAAGCGTGGATACATCAAGAACTTATTTGTCGGTAGAGTTTGCTGAACTTGCTCTTTCAAATGATCAAAGATGAGTTCTGAATAGTTGAATGGCTTGTTCAGGATTAAAGCAACAAATGCCGATTGTAAGCTCAGTCTACATTCATCGAAACCACCGCGACGTCCACTCAAGCAATGAAGCAAGACATGCAGAAAGTACTTGTAAGGTGGACACAACCCATTCTTGTTCAACATTGATCGACGAATATCACCCCCATAATTTAATCTGGTGAATAACCCCCTAACCAGCGTCCTGTCAAATTCACTCGGGTAATCGTCACTATCGTCAAATTGTAGTACCCGACGAATGACCTCAACATCAATCGTGATCGGAAGCTGATTAATTGTAGCTTGAACCCAATTACTTTCTTCAACATGTACTGCCGTGTTCCAGAACTGTCTGATAATACTAAGATACACCTTAGGTTTAGCAGTGATTGCATAATGTATATTCAAACGGCGTAAGAAATTCAACATGGCTCCGAACGTCCTTAAATCAGCCACGTCGTGATCAACATAAGCACAGATATTGTGCTTCTTATCAAATGGTAATAAAACCATTTCAGCCTGTTGAGCTTGTTGTGGGGGTTGTCCTTGTGGTTGTTCTTGACGAGGTTGTTCCTGTGACGCTTGTTCTTGTGGAGGTTGAATTTGTTGTTCTTGGTCAGCCATTGTTACTATATAAATTAAAAACCGTATATAAGAATAGATAGCACACAATATATTAAAAAGATATATGTATTTAGTCTAGTTACGTGTATTAGACAATTTAAATTCTTTAATTAAATCAATTGAATATTCAATTTAGTTAATTAATAAAAATATATATATATATATTTTTTTAATGTCATTCGTTAACAATCACACTGATTCGTTATACAAAGATAACGAATCAGGTGATTCGCTATCAAGTAAATAACTTAAAGAACTGGACTTAGCGAATCACTAATTAAGTTTAACGAACTAAACTTTAGTTCGTTATATTTTAACGAATCACACTCTGATTCGTATGACGTCTTATTCGCTAAACTAGTTCGTGTGAAATCTTAACGAATTGGACACGAAACAGTTCCAATTCGCTGAGACTAACGAATGGTCAAAATTAAGACTTTTTCTTTGACTCCACTAAGTCAAGGTCAAAATTATCAAGAACAATAATAGTCAATATCTTAACCCAGATTCAATTCGGCCATAATCATCGTTGAACTATCACGATAATTAGCTCGTTGAGCTCGGAAACACATTCGTTAATATAGGTGAATGAGATTGAGACTCATTACCTATATGTACTAAGGATCAATGAACCAACAGTAACCATCAAGAACACACAACCATAATTAACCCAGCAAACAATAATCAAAAGATGATTAGAGTCCACCAAGAGTATCGGAAAGTGATTCCGATCAAAATAATATCAAAATCAGACAAATAATAACATAAATTATACACAAACGAATTTCAAAAGTTCAAAACCCTTAAACCTCTGAAATATCATAATTTAACACTTAAATCAATGTCATTTTTGACGAAAATGATATCGCCAAACACATGTATACCTTAGAAACTCAAAATAATCTTTGAAATGTTCAAACACAAAGATCGAAAATATCAGAGAGAATTTGAATAGTTTCTGAAATATGAAGAAAGAAGACAAACAGTGAACTGCTTATTCGTTATCTTGTCTTATATAGCAGTGCACGAAACCCTAGGTACAGCTTGCACGAATCAGACGATTCGTTTAACTTAAAGTTAGCGAATTAGCCCATTCGCTAACTCAATTCGTTACCTTATGTTAGCGAATCACAATGTGATTCGTTAAATTAAAGATAGCGAATCAAGACACGATTCGTTTCATGATTCGTTAAATATGTATAACGAATGGATGATTCGTTACAGAGTGCGGAAGCGAATTAGGTTAGCGAACCAGATGCTAGTTCGCTAAAGAATCATCTAGTTCGTTAACCATACATAACGAATGGATTTTTGCGAGTTAAACCCCTTTTATTTAATTTTAAATTAAATAAATAAATGAATAAATTAATGAAATAAATCAGTAAGTTAAATTATCGAGAAACCCTTATACCTCGACAACCTAATACGTTAAAATTGTTCCAGATTACCGAAACTTAACTTAAAATTTATTTAAATATTTTGTATAAAGAAAACGAAAATATTTTTAGTATTTTGTAAAAAATTTAAAGAATTAAAGAATGTATTTACAGACAAATATCTTTCAAAAACCAGTACATATTTTTGTAATTTTGTCGAGTTTGAGCAGAGAATCATATTGACCAAACTGCCATTCCATCACAACTTTATATTTCAGCGATATTATGACTGGCGATAAGTCGGTCATTGGTATTGTCGTCCATATAAATCTAATAACACACATTCAAGTATTTTTGTGATATGATTAAATAGTTCAATTAAAGCACAGAATATCAGAAATTTTCAGCCTCTAATCTCGGTTCAAGCGTAATTTGATTTTTGCCAAATCACCCCAACTTGACTTAAACCATTATATTGTTGATCAAAATTTTTGATACCAATTGTAGAAATTTTGAGCAATGCATCAAGTTTCCTCTACTGTGAGTGAGTATGCACGAGTCCATCTGTCGGCTTACATACATTGTATCCCCTGGGGTCCGTTTCTTAATGGTATTAAGACGCACGCAAGGGAGGAACAATTGTATGACTAACAGCGGATTTTGATCAAGTCAGTAATGTAAATTGTACGAGGTACAGCGGTGATCAAGTTTAATGACTTTGGGTTTGCTCTAGAAAGCGAGTGAAATATTCATGCACATGAATACCCAGATGGTTAAGCCGCAAAAAGACTCACAAAGTCCAGAATCTTAACGCTTGTTATTTGCTTTATTTGATTTTTGGGTGATCAACAAATATAAGGCTTGAGTATGACTGGTTATTACATTTCTTCCATCCTCACCAAGACTTTTGCTAGAGACTAACACCCCTTTCAATTTGGCGTTTCTTTATGTTTATATCACATACTTAACTCTACTGGGTTGTTTTAAGACCTACCAATGCACCAATACAATTAAGCACACAGTCTTTTAAGCTTACTTTTTGCTGAACTTGGGGTCAAAATAATCAATGTACTATCATTTTCTCTTTTTGCTTCAAAAACTCAAAATTTGAGCAGCATAAAAAACAAAATAAAAATAAATTTAATTGCCCCAGTTAACTTAAGTGAATAAATAAATGGCTAACCTTCAACTCACAAGTGAATCATAGGACCAAGACATGCAAGCATGCTTCACAAACTTAAATAACCGACGTAATTTTCAGCGAGAAAATAATCTAAAAATCTTTTTGGTTTTTCTCTGTACAAAAACATAAGTCACATTCTTTTTGGTTTTTCAATTTTTTTTTTGAATTTTGAAAATTTTTAATGTTTTTGGATTTTATCTATACAAACGAAAACACATTCTTTTTGAATTTTCTATACTTTTCTCCCCCCTAAAATCTAAAACATAAAAAAAATAAGAATAAATCTATAAAGCAATTAAAAGATAATTATCCTAATTTTAGGATCTCAGCATGGGTCTTCAATCCCTTTAAACCAAGCAAAAATGTAAAACGTGTTTTATCAAACGCTTTGGTAAATAGATCGGCTTTTTGAAAATCTGTGTGTACTTTCTCAAGATCAATTAATTTCTTTTCATAACAGTACCGTATAAAATGATATCGAATCTCGATATGTTTCGTTTTAGAATGTTGTACGGGATTCTTAGTGATACTTATAGTAGCAGAATTATCAATCAAGATGGGGGTAGTAAGAAACGTCAAACCGTAGTCGCGAAGATGTTGTTGTATCCACAGAACCTGGGAACAGCAACTCGAGGCTGCAACATATTCAGCTTCGGCGGTTGAAGTAGAGACCGTTGTCTGCTTCTTACACTGCCAGGAAACAAGCCGGTTTCCTAAGAATTGACATCCTGCAGTCGTTGATTTGAAGTTGATCTTGCATCCTCCATAATCTGAGTCTGAGTAGGTGGTAAAATCGAAAGTATTATCTTTGGGGTACCATAACCCGATGTCAGGATTTCCCCGTAGATATTGCAAAATATGCTTGACCGCTGCCAGGTGAGTCACTCGGGGACTAGCTTGGTACCTAGCACATACACAAACAGCAAACATTATGTCGGGTAGAGAAGCAGTTAAATACATTAGAGAACCAATCATAGCACGATACAGGGTCGGATCAACGGTATCCTCCAATTCATCCGGTGATAAATTGTGACCCACTGGAAGAGGAGTTGAAGGGATTTTTCCGGCAGTTATCTTGAATCGGCTCAAGACGTCGTTCACATATTTAGTCTGATGAATGAAGATTCCCTTATCAGATTGATGAACCTGCAGCCCTAAAAAGAAATTCATCTCTCCCATCGAGCTCATTTCGAACTTTGTTTGCATGGACTTCTCGAACTCCTTACATAAAGTTTCGTTTGTAGACCCAAATATAATATCATCAACATAAATCTGGACTAGAAGAAGATCATCACTAACAGTTTTATGAAATAAAGTGCAGTCAACAGTTCCTCGTTTGAAGCCATTATCAGTCAGATGGTCGGCGAGAGTGCCATACCAAGCTCTCGGGGCTTGATGTAGAGCATACAGGGCCTTGTTTAAACGGTAAACACGGTCAGGATAATCAGGATCTTCAAAATCAGGTGGTTGTTGAACAAACACTTCCTCATGTAGTTCACCATTGAGAAAAGCACTTTTAACATCCATTTGATAAACCTTGATATTCTTGTAAGTAGCATAAGTCAGGAAGATCCGAATCGACTCTAATCTTGCAACTGGAGCATATACCTCAGTATAATCAATACCCTCTTGCTGATGAAAACCTTGCACCACTAAACGTGCTTTGTTTCTGACAATCACCCCTCGATCGTCCTTTTTACATTTAAAAACCCACTTAGTCGGAATAGCTTTCTTGACTCTAGCAGGCTTGTCTATTAAATCCCAAACACCCAATCGTGCAAATTGCTGTAATTCCTCTTGCATAGCTTCTACCCAAGAAGGATCTTCAAGTGCCTTACGAGCTGTCGTTGGCTCAACTTGAGATAGAAAGCAATTGAATTTAGCAATATTCACAATTCCCGAAGAGTGTAAATTAGTGTATGCACACAATACGTTATTGTCACTTGACGAAGCAACTTGATGACGTGTACGGACACCCACATCAAGTTCTCCAATGATGTTGTCCTGTGGATGATATCCATGAATTCGAAGAGTAGGATTTTCAGGAACAACAACATTATCGAATAAATTAGTGTAATGTTCACCCAACTCGGGAGATGAAGCATTATCACTATCAAGATCAATAACTTGAATCTCAGCTTGATCATCATCAGAAGAAGTAGAAGCACTATCAATAACAACTGGAGGAGCAACTTGAGATTCTTCAGTTGTAGCATCGGGTTGAACTTCATCTGCATTAAAACTTGAAGAGCTTGGAATGTTCAAGTGTTCTTCAAAGTATGCTCTAACCAGATCTTCATCGATGTGATCAGTCGAAGGAGTAAAAGAATTGAATAAACTATCGTAGTCAAACATCCAGTCTGGACCTTTCCCTTGAGGAGGAGTTGTGTACTTTTGACAGTCCACATGGTACCATTCTTCAACACAGCCAGATGTAAAATTAAATACTCTTTTCTTTGGAGACGCATATCCCAAGAAATATCCTTCGATAGCCTTTTCATCAAATTTACCCGAATCCTTCTTCAACATTGTACACGGACACCCAAATGGTTCCAGGTACTTTAAATTAGGTTTTCTGTTATTCAATATTTCATAGCTTGTCTTCTTGAGTCGCTTTACTGTTAGAACCCGATTAAGTGTATAACAAGCTGTGTTCACTGCTTCACTCCAAAATTGAATAGGAAGCTTTGAATCAGCAAACATTGTACGTGCAGCTTCAATCAGAGTTCTATTTTTCCTTTCAGCAACACCGTTTTGTTATGGTACATAAGGTGCACTATATTCTCGGTGAATACTCTTTTGAATACAAAAGAAATCCAAAATAGTGTTTTTGAATTCAGTACCATTATCTCTTCGGATTCTCCTCACCTTTTGTTTGTACAGTGATTCTATCTTAGTAATAAGGTTTTGTACCAAAACAGGTGTTTGATCCTTCGAACTCATAAATAACACCCATGAATATCTTGAACAATCATCTGTCACTACAAGACAATACCAGTCTCCAGAAATACTCGCACGATTCACTGGACCAAACAAATCCATATGAAGTCGTTCAAGAGGAGTATTAATGGAATTCAATAACTTAGAAGGATGTGTCTTCTTCTTCTGCTTGCCCTTCTTGCATGCAACACAGTGATCAGATAACTTAAAATTATTTAACGAGACACCCTCAACTAAATTATTTGCCATTAAATAATTCATCTTTCTAACATGAATGTGACCCATTCTTCGATGCCATAGAATCGAGTCTTTCTCGGTTGCTTTCGAGACAAAACATGTTTCGATCGATGTTGATATCTTAGAACTCATGTTTAAGACATAAATATCATTTGATCGTGGTGATCGCATGACAACCATGTCCTCGGGAATAATAAAACCCGGTTTCAAGATAAGACACTCTTTGTCAGTAAATATTGTAGTGTACTTTTTATCACAAATCTGCGATACACTCAATAAGTTATGATCAACCTTGTCACAATAATTTACTTTTTCAAATGTAATATAACCATTTGAAACATCACCCTCTTGTGTGATCATGCCCCCAGAATTCCCAGCAAACCCTACATAACCCCCTTGAATATTTCTTACGTTGGTTAATATGTCGAGATTTCCGGTGATATGACGAGAACATCCGCTATCCATGATCCAGTTTTCACCAGAAATGGTCTTGGATGAACCCTACACAAAAACAAAAATGATTAGTTCAAAAAGGCAGCCCAGGCCTCAGTCTTGGGCACCTTTTGGTTTTCTTTTTGATCATTAACTTTAACAGTTTTCAATTGTTGTTTAGCCAATTGTGAATAAGTTACATGCTTCTTAGACTTTCGTCTTAAGTACGCTGCTTGAACATTGTTTGAATTCCTGTTTTGACATATAGGTTCAGTTGGAATGAATTTTGGTTTCACTTGACCGTGTGTCTCATTGATATGAAACACCTTCCGAGGATTCACATCAGAGAACAAAATATGAGTATCATCAGCATACGACACTGGTCGTTTCAGAATCTCCTTATCCACTGGAATTGGCTTAGATTTGTCCTTGATAAAAGGATGAAGATTTTGAAAGTTCTGTTGATTACAATTCTTCACAACATGACCTTGTTGACCACATAAAAAGCACGTTCGCATGTCCACATGATGATGTTTAGAAGAAATTGGAATAAATGATGCAGATGATTGATGATGACTCACATTTTTAGTCATGCTCTTAGCAAACTCATCAGATAATTCAGATTTCTTCTTTAAATAAAAATCTAAATTAGAACTGTTTGAAAAACTTTTTAGTGTATCTATTCCAGTTGACTTAACAAAGTTAATCTTCTTAGCTTGTTTTAAAAATTGTTTTGCCATAGTCAATGAATCACACTGAACTGATGTTTTCGTTTGAGCATACACACGTTCAAGTTCTTGAATTTTTGAAGTTTCATTGACAAAAACACTCTCAATAAGTTCAGGCTTAATGATACTAATTGGAATATCTTTTTCAGTGAACATTGTGTCCATTCCTTTTAACTTAAAAACTCTAGCAGCAGATGGCTTAGAACTAGAAGGATTAATGAAACGCATTAATTCCTCATCAGAAATTTTCGGTTTAACTGACTTCTTTGCCTTCATAGAGTTCATTTTCTTTGAATATTCCTTTTTCTCTTGAGGTTTGTGTGAACCATACACTGCTTCCTCAAATTCGTGAGGTTCGCACAGAATATGATTAGAACTAGGAATGTTCTTATTCTTGTGTATAATCTCTGGTTCAAACACATCCTCGATAATGACCTCGTCATTGTGTTCAACAAACACCTTTTTGCTTTGGACATGAGATTTTTGAGGAGCAACTTGGGGTTTAACAATTTCAGGTTTAATCATTTTAGGTTTTTCAGAAATCACAGATTCCTTTTGAATCAAATCCTCTTATTTTCTTGCAAAAGGATTAATTTTATAATCATTATGAAAAGGTGGTGGAATTTCAACAAAACCAATACCTTTCTTAGAATCTTTTTGTTTTCCAGAAACTTCAATAATTTCATTCAATAAAAATGAAGAATTTCGAAATTTACCCAACTTGTTCTTCAACTCAAGAACCTCATTCTCAAGCTCAGTTATCTTAGAACGATGTTTCAAGATTTCCTGAAACTTTTGGTCATTTATGGTCATTTTCACAGATAACTCGGCTTTGAGATCATGATTACTTGTCGACAATGCCTCAATCTTTTCTCGAGATTTCATTTGAGACTCAAGAGATTGTCGATAAGTGTCCTTAAGAGAAGCAATTTCTCTTATAAGATTATCATTTTGTTTTTTCAAAGCTTCTAACTTAAAATTGCTAGATTCAAAGTCAACACATGATGCTTTAACAAATGAAGTAGAAGAAATAGAATTACTAACCTCATTGATCTTAGCCATGCAAGCAAACATTGATTCAGAAGGCTTGTCGCAAGAATCGTCAGAATCAGATCCAGAATCATTATCTGAAGACATCACATTACCAATAGCATCTTGACAATCTTCATGTAACCCAAACATATCTAAATTTGCTTGAACATCATTGCATAGTAGCCGTTGTGACCAATCAGTCCCGTCTGCTAACATTGCTTGTGTTGTTGAAGAAGATGGTTTCTTTTCAGCATCACTACCCCGTGATGAAGAAGCATTTTGACTTTGACCACGAGATCTAGTGTATTCTTTTCTTGGTTTGTCACATTCCTTCGCGAAATGCCCGAATTCTTGACAATTATAACACTTCACCTTTAATTTGTCAAAACCAAACTTCTTGTTTAACGCTGGAAGATATTTTCCAGTTCTCTGCATGAATCTTTTAACTTTACGAACGATCATGGCCATATTCCATTTCAAATCCATGATCTCTAGATCATCCGGATCTATTTGATCATAATCCTCATCTGTTAACTCACTGGTGGCAATTTTACTACTCACCAAGTTTTCATATAAAGACATAAATGCCGTTAGAAAAGCAAAGTTTTGCTCAGCTTCCTTCATATTCACACTAGGTGGTGTAGCAAATGAATTGGTACTAGTAGAACTTCCAGAACCACCTGAATTACCAGTAGAGTAGAAACAAACTTTTGGATCATTAAATATAGCGGATTCTTTTTCACTTGCGGCATGAGTAAGAAAAGCAGTGATAGGTAAAATCGTTGAACTCAGAGGCATACTTCCACCATAGAAAGCCGGATCTTGATTTTCTTTGGAAGATTTTTGACACTTAAGATCATATTCTCTAGCTTCGATCTTTTGTAGAAATTCAAGTACTGTCAAATCTTCATTCAGAAAATAATCATTCTCTTTCAAAACCATGAGAAATGTTGAATAGGAACTAGGAAGCACACTCTTGATAGTGTCAATTTTTTCTCTTTCAGAAATTTCCATTTTCATTTTATCCATTTCAGTAATTAGGTGACTAAATCTTGTAATCATCTCTTCAACTGTTTCTCCTTTCAATAAATTAAAGTTTCGAAATTGAAACTTGAGCATCACTTTCTTACTCTCAGCTGTGTTTCCCATGCTTCTCATACGCAGATTTTGAAACAAAGATGCACATCTCTTGATACTTCCAACTTGATGAAAAATATTCTCTGGTAAAGCCATAGTCAAAGTAGAATATGCTTTTATCTCGATTTCTAAAGCTTTCTTTTCTTCTTGTGAGTATTGAGAGACAGATTTAGGAGTATACCCAATAGTATCATCACCAATCATTGGTGCAACATAAACCTCATCAAGACAATATGAACAGTCAGGATGAACAGATCCCAAATGTGCACGAAAACGAGGTTCCTATTTGGCAAAGTCACTGAACTTCATCAATCTTGGACATTTAGAATGTGATCCTATCTCGGTATCAAGTTGTAACATCTGTTGCATCAACATATTTTGAGACGCCAATGCATACATACCAGCCATCTTTGAAAATTAATCAAATAATATAATATCTTAACAAATCAGTGAACAGTAGTAGCGAATAGTGAACAGTTGTAACAAACTGTGATTAATTGTAACGAAATGAGACTTAACGAATCAAGTCTTAACGAATGAGGTGAATGAGTTAGCGAATCAAAAGTCAACCAAGCGAGTCAACTTTAACGAATCACAAATAAGTTTAACGAAACAACCAAATGGCGAAACAGATAACGAATGTGATGAAGGTTTAACGAATCACAAGTCAACTTAACGAATTGACTAAACGAATTGACCAAGTCAACTTAGCGAATTGATCAAGCGAATTGACCAAGTCAACTTAACGAATTGATCACACGAATTGACCAATTCAACTTAATGAATTACTAAGAAGAGCTTAGCGAATTAAAATAAAGAATCAGCTACAGTTGATAGCGAATCAACACTATAGCGAATTACAATATAACGAATCAGGTTGTTACAACCGTTTGTAACAAACTTGATTCCTTTCTACCACGTGGCAAAAATTTGTTATGGCACAAATTCCAAGACAAACACGTGTCAAATGAATCAGTTATCTAGTTAACGAACTAGATAACACGAATTAGTTAACTCACACGAATCAACTAGCGAACTGATTAGCGAATAGCAAGAAATGATAGCGAATCAAATTAAAGACATAGCGAATCGCTTGAAACTTTATAGCGAATCGCATTCATCTTCAAATCTTCAAACATTCAAGAACAATTTTCCAGAAATATGAAGATCAAACCCAGAAACAAATCAAGTCCAGATCTGTAATACTCACTCAATTCTTAACCAATCTAAACAAATAATATACCAAACTCTTCGTAATCACAACGCGAATTCAACTCGACTCATCTCGTAATCGATTAACACCATACACGAACCAATTTCAACCAAAACAAAACCCTTGTTCACGGACTCAAACCGAAAACACAATACACATCACAAATCCAATTCACAATCCAATTCCACACAATTGAACCTCAATAATACCTTAACTAAACCAAAATCACTCTAATCCAACCATATTCAATCCAAATCAACTCAAATCGATTCAAAATCAATTCAAACAGAAAATAAACACAAAAATTATAACAATAACAATCAAACCAAGTGAATTGAGCCTCGAAAGCTCTGATACCACTTGTTTGATCCCTTAAACTTAACAACTCGTTCTAATCAATATCTTAGATCTGATCCAGATCTATATGTTGACATTAATTATACGGATCTAACTCGTTAAAACCTTAGTTCGATTGTTATGTAATATATATTATCAATAATATTAATCGTGAAGCTTGAGAGAGAGAGAGAATACTTTAAACTTTCTGAATATATTTAGTTCTCTCAAAACTTCCCCCTTTTACAAGTGAACAGTAGTTCACTATTTATAGAAGACGATCTGGTTCGCTAACATCCTCTAGCGAACCAGCATCCCCTTCGTTAACTAAATTAACATAACGAACCACCCCTAATTCGTTAACATCCCCTAACGAATCAGGAGGGAATACATTATAAAGTCCTAGTTCGCTAACATCCCTAGCGAACTAGACTTAACCTTAACGAACTAGTCTTAGTTCGCTAACATTCTCTAGCGAACTAGACCGAACATAACGAATTAGATAAATAAACTTTAAATATTACATTAAAATAATCAAATAAACATTAACGATAATTACAAAGACTCGAGACACAAAACCGTGCACTAACAACTATCTAACTCGTTTTCTTGTTCAATAAGGTTGAATCTTTCGGGTTTATTGATTGGTTTACTTCCTAAATGAGCCCGGTTACCAAATAAACGAAGTTACGGACTTTATTATTTAAACTAACATATCATATTACCCTAAAATACTTCTGCAAACTCAGCCTCCATCTCCAGTTTTTGTTTATATGGTGATTCATGGTGTTTTCTTCAAAAATCATTATTATACGGTTTGACTTTCAAGCTTCAAGACCCTTTACTCTTTTTTCATTATCGTTCCTTAATCATTATGGGTATGTTTTCTTCTGATAAAATGTTTGTCTTCATACAGCTAACAACATCCGGCAATCAATTTTATAGATTGATGGGTTTTTGTCGGTCAATTGCTCCCTAGCCCGTTTAGGGTTGTAAAAGTCAATTTTGGTACGTTTTCAATTACTATACCTTATTGTCAAAACTAACTTTCAGGACAAAAGAATTTTAATATGTTTGTTTTGGTATTTTGAGTGTACTACTTAGAACCTGACTCTCGATTCGAAGTTCTGATTCTGAACGATACCAGCTCGCTTAAACGTTAAAAATCTCATATCTTGAGTTTTATTTATCCGTCTGACTTGATTCCAGCGGCTATATTCTCGTTTTTAATTCTACTTAATTGTATCAAAGTTTCAAGTTCATTTGTGTCAGAACATTCAGCACGTTAAAGACTCGAGCTTTGTTTTATTCTTTATTATTATTATTATTATTATTATTATTATTATTATTATTATTATTATTATTATTATTATTATTATATCTCTGTCTCACCTAATTAATTAGGTGAGTAATCACTCCCCTTATTTTACTGATTTTAAACAACCTTTTTGGGGACTTTATGCTTACTTATTAATACTTTCATATTACACATTATCAAATCATGATTATTAGGTTGTTGGTCAATTAAATGCTTAATATATAATTGCTTATTCGTTTGATTCTAGCATTTGGAGAGGTACATCATATCGTAATCTAGCATAATCATTGATACTTTCTTAGTAGCCAAAGCCTGATTCGCTAGAAAATGGTCAACCGACACAATTATTTGTATTTATTTCGTCTTAGTAGCCAAAGCCTGATTCGCTAGGCAATGATCAATTGACACAAATTATTTGTTCATTATTTAATTATTGATGCTCACAATATTAGTTTGCAATTTTTCACATATATTATTTTTAGTATCAACATGTGTTGTTGATGCTCACAATATTACTTGCTCAACATGTGTTGTTGACAAACCTATATTTATGCATATCACATGATGTTTATCTTAGATGGTTGAAGTGAATGAAGATCTTTCTTTATTTGACTTTTAGGTTATTAAGTTAAACAAGATTATTTGATTTATTTGTATTATGCTGTATTTTTGTCTCGAATTGTGTACTTGGATGGTTAATTTAATAAAATAATATAGATATTATAACTAATATTTTTATTTTAGTGTCTTGTGAGTTGTTAGCAATCAGTTTGCGCCCCAGCATTTCTGTCTTAGGTTGAGGTGTGACACCGGTCACGTGTAATGTGTGGTTTGGTGCATGGTTGATTACTTTGTTACTCCTATTAGTAAGAATATTAATTGTTGACTATGATCCGGGACTTACATCACATATATCGGGCAGGGTTTAGGACATCTTCTTCAGGAAGTTACCTGTGATATGATGCCTTACAAACCAAGGATATTAGACTGCTAGACAATTTTGACTAAAGATTTTTATACAGAATTTTTAGAGGGGGCTTTGATTCTTTGTGGAAAATGAAGTGATTTTGCACCCTTCACAATGATAGACACTGCATTAGCGACTTTAACAACAAGAGGTACCTTAGCAGTTGGAGCAACATCAGCACCAACCACCTCAGCATTAGCAATTCGGCATTGCTGTTGGCAAAGCTGCGAGAGTCTCCTCCATGGTCGATGATATACAAGTATTTCAATCATCGTATCGATCGGGTGAAGGACATGCAAATTTGGTATTTTCAGTGAGAGACTCGTTGTTGTTAAACTCTCTACACACTACAATTTTGACTTCATTTGAGTATTAAGCATATGCTTTATTAGTGTTTATCTCATGAAAGTTTGGACTGAGTTATGCATGAAGAAGATTTATGTGTCTGTTCTTAGCGTTCATTTTCGTTTTGTCATAAAAAGTGTTGTTTATATCATTTTGATTGATTATGCTTTGTTGTTTGTTTCTTAAATGATCGGTCGTGCTGTGCCATGTCATCCGTGTTACTACACATGTCATATTTAATTGTGTTAAACTGGTCGTGTACAGGTAACATATTAATTACCATGTCAATTTGTGTTTAGGCAATTGACACATTTAATTAATTATATGTCATATACGTGTTTATGTTTGATACCGGCGTTAATAATATCATGTGGTGTTTGGTTTGTTTAACAAGTCTAGACACGTTCCGATCAAACTTGCCCTAAAATAATTAGGTCACGTTTTAATTCTCCAGTGAAGTACATTAAATTATTTGAATATAGTATTTGACAGTGAAGACCTGTCTTGTTGGCATATCATGTAACACCCCGACCAAAGGCGGATTATACATCGGGGCGCCACATATTGTTTCATTACTCGTGACACTATTGGGTGTCAATATTTAATAAATACATTCATTCGCGCACGCGCAAAGCAAACACAAATATAAATCAACATAAATCAATATATTATAAATCATAATATCCGAACAGCAATAACTTGTCTTGATACATTTTAATCTAGGTCAAAAATAAAGAAAACTTCCTACGTGTCCACAAGCTCCAAAACAGCTACTGCAAACCTGAACATGTGTTAAAATAAACGTCAAACACTTGCGTGTTGGTGAGAAATCAAGTTTAATACAATACATAGATAACAATAAATCTGCGCGCAACACGTGTATGTCTGGTGTTTAACAAGGGTGCAATCAGATTGTGATCAAGCCTAGATAGATCATAGCTCATAGTTCATAGTTCAATCCGTGCTCCCAATTGAGCACAAAAACGAGAAAACATCTGTGCAAGTGTAAACAAAGAAAACCGTAAACGATAGGTCTCCCGTGTTCATCTAATGGATCCATGAAAACTGCGGAATAGGCCGAACAAAGCGGTTAATGATACACACATACAAATAAACAGCCAAGTAAACGTCCTCAACACATGGGATACTGCGCGACTAAAGCTCATAAACAAGTTTAAGACTCTAAGTTTGTATGAACACATGAACATCCCAAAACATTAAAAGCAAAAAGGGATTAGGTACGAGATTACTCACTTGATAAAGATGCGATGATAGATAAAGCAAGAACCAACTTTAAACAAGCACAAGTTAACCTATAAATAAGATTATTGTTTTAATGATTTGTTTTAAGTCTTGATTATAAGTTAGCATAATTAATAAGTAAATTATTATATATATATATTACCGGAAAAGCAGGGCAGAACAGGGAGGAAGACGGAGGCAAGAGAGGAGGGAGGCGGCTGAAGAACAACGGCAGAGAGCAAAAAGGGAGGAAGAGAATAAGTGTAGTGTGTGAAGTGTTAAGAAAATAGTACTATATATAGGCAAACCCTAGGGGACACAAACCCTAGAAAAGATCTCCAAAAGTAAAAGAAAAGATATCAACAGTAAAAAGTTCTGAAAAGTAAAGATATCAAAAGATATGGTAGCAGGGAAAAAGAGAAAAAGGCATGGGAGAGGACAGATAAAGTTACTGGTCAAGCATGGCAAAAGCAGATTCTCAAAAGATTATGTCAGTCACTTTATCTGCCAACCAATGGGGTTGGCGCGCATGCTGCGCCGAAAGCAACTTTTCAGACATAAAGCAGATTAGGTCAACAGCTCAAAAGATAAGACAACTCAAAAGCAACGGCTAGATTAAACAGAAGAAAACTCAAAGGGGTTTAGCGCGAGAAGGCTAAGGCGCGAAGGCAGACACAGAAGGTCAAGAGAGCGCGAGCGCGAAGGCAGACAGAACTAACCTTAACGCGTCGCGGAAAGAACTACATTTCTAAGCGCGCCGCGGGAAGAATTACATTTCTTAGCGCGCCGCGGGAGGAACTAAAATTCCTAGCGCGCCGCGGGAAGAACTATAATTCTTCGCGCGTCGAGGGATGAACTACGATTCTTAGCGCGCTGCGAGAAGAACTACAAATCCTTAGCGCGTCGCGGGAAGAACTACCGTCCTTCGCGCGCTGCGAGAAGAATTACAATTCTTAGCACGCTGCGAGAAGAGTTCGTCTCGCGTAACGCTGAAACAGGTGGTCTTCACGCAGGATTCCTTGTAAGGGGTCTGGCGCGTGGAGCTGTGCAGACAACCTTAGGCGGGAAGGAACAAAGGACAAGCAAAGAGTTAGAAGAAAAAGAGGGAATCAAGGCGTAAGGGCGGGACGGCGACAAGAGGGAAAAGAAGGCGGAAAGAGAGAAGGAGAGGGACGGGACGGCGGAAAGAAAGAGAGAGAAAGAGGCGGGAAGGAAAATATATATATTTTTATTAAAAATAAAGTATAAGTATAAATATTAAATAATAAAAGAAAGAGATCGGGTCAGAGAAACGGGTACCTGGGTCGGGTCGGATCGGGCAGATGTCACAGTCTCCCCTACTTTAAGAAATTTCGTCCCGAAATTTATCTCGAAGTAGGTTGCGCAGAGAACAGGTGCGGGTACTTGATCTTCATTTGATCTTCCCTTTCCCATGTAAACTCGGCTCCGCGCTTGGACTCCCAGCGAACTTTCACGATAGGGATGCGACTGCGCTTGGTTTGCTTAACCTCGCGATCCATAATCTCAACAGGCTTCTCAACGAAATGCATAGTTTCATCAACTTGAACTTCATCAAGTGGAATGTGAAGGTTCTCGTCAGCTAAACACTTCTTGAGATTGGATACATGGAACGTTGGATGCACATTACTGAGCGCGGGCGGCAGGTCAAGTCTGTAGGCAACTTTTCCCACACGCGCGAGAATCTTAAATGGACCAACATAACGAGGAGCAAGCTTACCTTTCTTCCCAAAGCGGACAACACCCTTCCAGGGCGACACTTTGAGGAGAACAAGATCACCAACTTGAAATTCGAGAGGCTTTCGCCTACGATCTGCGTAACTCTTCTGTCGGCTTCTGGCAGTCAGCAGATGATCACGGATCTTGGCGATTTTATCGGTTGTCTCTTGAACAAGTTCGGGTCCTGTGATTTGAGTTTCACCCACTTCGCTCCAACAAATCGGGGAGCGGCACTTACGACCGTAAAGTGCTTCAAATGGGGCCATACCAATACTGGAATGATAGTTGTTATTATAAGAGAACTCGATCAAAGGCAGGTGTGAATCCCAATTACCTCCAAAATCAAGAACACAAGATCGGAGCATATCCTCAAGAGTTTGAATAGTTCGCTCAGACTGACCGTCAGTCTGGGGATGATATGCCGTACTCATGTCCAAGCGAGTTCCTAGCGCAGATTGGAGAGATTTCCAAAAGCGAGATATAAAACGGCCATCGCGATCGGATATGATGCTCAAAGGAGTACCATGACGGCAAACAATTTCCTTGACATACAGCTGCGCGAGTTGCTCAACACGGTAGTTTTCACGAATGGGCAGGAAGTGAGCAGACTTAGTCAAACGATCCACTATTACCCAAATGCTATCATGTTTGCTTGCTGTCAAAGGTAACTTGGTAATAAAGTCCATCGCTACACATTCCCATTTCCACGTAGGAATTTCTGGTTGTTCGAGCAAACCAGATGGGCGTTGGTGTTCAGCTTTTACTTTAGAACAAGTCAGGCATCTAGCTACGAACACAGCAATATCCTTCTTCATACCGGGCCACCAATAAGTAATGCGCAAATCCTTGTACATCTTATCAGCGCCAGGATGAATAGAATACCGAGATTTGTGCGCTTCACTCAGGATATCAGCGCGAAGATTCTCATCAAAGGGAATCCAGATGCGATTGAGATAGCAGAGAATTCCACTCAGATTGGGCACAAAATGCGCTTCCGCGCCACACGCTAACTCGGCGCGAAGGTTACCATTACTGATGGATGCGCGCTGCGCGTCACGAATACGCGATTCAAGGTTGCTTTGAATCGGCGCGAAGTGAAGCTGCGTGCGCGGCAAAATACAGTTAAGCTGGCAGGGTTTTCGGCTGAGCGCATCGGCTACCACATTAGCCTTACCAGGATGATACCGGATCTCACAATCGTAATCGCTGATGAGTTCGTTCCATCGGCGTTGCCTCATGTTAAGTTCCTTTTGATCAAAGATATGCTGAAGGCTTTTATGGTCAGTGTAGAGGATACACTTAGTACCATAAAGGTAGTGTCTCCAGATCTTCAAGGCAAAAACAACTGCACCAAGTTCGAGATCGTGAGTTGTATAATTCTTTTCGTGAACCTTGAGTTGCCTTGATGCGTAAGCGATAACCTTGCCTCGTTGCATAAGAACACAACCGAGACCTTGGTTGGATGCATCGCAATACACGACAAAATCATCATTACCCTCAGGTAGCGCAAGAACAGGAGCTTCACACAACAAACGCTTGAGCGTTAGAAAGGCTTCTTCTTGCTTCGAGCCCCAAATATATGGTTTACCTTTGTGCGTTAGAGCTGTTAAAGGCAAAGCGATCTTCGAGAAGTTCGAAATGAAGCGCCGGTAATAACCAGCTAAGCCCAGAAAGGAACGGATCTCAGAAGGAGAGGATGGCGTAATCCAGTTCTTGATTGCTTCAATCTTGGATGGGTCGACATGAATACCCATCTTGTTTACAACATGACCAAGAAACTGTACTTCATCAGACCAAAATTCACACTTGGAAAGCTTAGCATAGAGTTGCTCAGCTCTAAGCTTTTGCAATACCAATCGGAGATGTTGCTCATGCTCGGCCTTGGTCTTAGAATACACCAGAACATCATCGATAAACACAATCACGAATTTATCCAAGAAAGGCCTACACACCCGGTTCATTAGATCCATGAAAACGGCGGGTGCGTTGGTTAAACCGAAGGACATGACCAAGAATTCAAAATGGCCATAACGAGTTCGAAAAGCAGTCTTCGGAACATCTTCATCGCGGATGCGCAACTGTTGATAGCCAGAGCGGAGATCAATCTTCGAGAAACAAGAGGCACCTTGGAGTTGATCAAAGAGGTCGTCAATACGCGGTAAGGGATACCGGTTTTTAATGGTGAGTTTGTTCAACTCGCGGTAATCAATACACATGCGAAACGATCCATCTTTCTTTTTAACGAACAACACCGGAGCACCCCAGGGCGAAGAGCTAGGGCGAATGAATCCTTTAGCAGTCAACTCTTGAAGTTGGCTTGCCAATTCTTGCATCTCAGCGGGTGCAAGACGATAAGGAGATTTGGCTACGGGGGAAGCACCAGGGACAAGATCAATACGGAACTCGACTTCACGAGCGGGAGGGATACCAGGAAGATCATCAGGAAAAACTTCAGGGAAATCACGCACGACAGGGATATCGCGAAGCTTCTTCTTTCCTTCATCGGGTTTAACCACATGGGTTAAAAATGCAATACACTTCTTCCGCATGAGTCTTTTGGCTTCGGCGCAAGACATAAGTTTAAGACCACTGGAGGGTTTTTCGCCGTAGATATGAAGATCACCATTTTCTCGAGGTATGCGAATCATCTTCTTGGCGCAAATAACTTCGGCGCGATTATTCGAGAGCCAGTCCATACCAATGATAACATCAAAGCTTCCAAGAGGCATGGGGATGAGGTCGATCAGAAAATCATTTTCGTTAAGGTTAAGCGTGCAATCTTTAATCACTGAGTTTATTAAAATAATTTCACCATTAGCCAATTCAACTGAAAAATCTTCTTTTAAGTCGCTGCGCGGTCGCGCAAGCTTCTGCTCGAAGGCGCGAGAGATAAAACTTCGATCGGCGCCAGTATCAAAAAGTACAGAAGCATAAAATCCGTTAAGCAAAAATGTACCATTAACTACGTCATTATTCGCTTGCGCTTGGTGCGCGGTTATGTTAAAAGCTCGTCCACGCGTCACTTGGTTCGAAATCTGGTTCACCGGATTCGCTTGTGTGATTTGCACTTGTAGTCTCGGGCACGCGTTCCGGAAATGACTGGGATCACCGCAGTTATAGCACGACCTGGGTCGTGGGTTTTGGTATGTTGGTTGTGGATTCTGCGGGTAGACTGGTGGTGTTGGCGCAATTGGGTTAGCGGAAGGGACTCTACAGTATTCGGCAGAGTGACCAACGCGGCCACATCGGTTACATTGTCGACACGGGGTTTGGGTTGGGTGGTGAAGTCTACAGGTTGGGCAAAAGGGTTGATTTCCTGTGTAAGGTTTCTTAGGTGGCGGGGCAGGGAGTGCGGGATTGGTTAAGGCATAGTTGTGGACTATAGGAGGTGTTGGGTAGGCTGACAGTGGGTTAGGCGCATAAACTGGAGGTTGGTAGGTGGGTTGCTGGACAATGGGCGGGTTGGTAAGCGCATAGGCCTTGCGCCTGCGCTTGAGGTTGTTACGGTTTGAGGGTTCAGGTTTGGTTTCTGTTGGTTCAGGGGCAGTCTTGGTGAGTTTGGTCTTCTCAGTTCCCCGCAGGAACAGGGTTCCTGCTCTGACATGGTTGTCGCTGAGCACAGCGGCCAACTCAATGGCGTCAGAGAGGGTAACTGGGTTTCTGGCCCATACAGAATCTTGAATTTCCATGGGGAGACCCCCAAGGAATTTCTCTATGGCTCGGCGGGAAGGGGTAACAAGGTGAGGGACCAGTAAGCTTAGCTCGTGGAAGCGCGTCGCGTACTCGCGCGCTTCACCGCTGTATTGCTTAAGATTCCAAAATTCCTCCTCTAGGCGCTTAATTTCGTTGGGAGGGCAGAATTCTCGCGTCAGAATTTCCTTAAATTCCTCCCAGAGCATGCTGGAAGCAGCTTCTGCGCCACGCGCATGAGCTACTCCATTCCACCATGTAAGCGCTCTGGATTCCAGGACACTGGAAGCATATAGGGTTCGTCTGTCTGAGGGGCATTGGGTATGGAGGAAAGTGTTTTCAATCTTTTCGAGCCATTGGAGCATCACGGTGGCTCCTTCAAGACCTGTGAACATTGGAGGGTTACCCGCGTTAAAGGACTTAATGTTATAACTCGAGGTATTGTTTTGGCTCAAGGCTTGGGCTATCGCGGCGGCCATTTCCTGGGAACGTTGCTGTCTACGCATGCGCGAGGCTTCTCTTCTCTGAAATCGGCGAGATAGCGGAGGAATTCTATAAAAATTTTAATTTTAGTTAATATCTTGGTTTTATCGCAAAGTATAACTTTATAAAGCTTGGTTTCGCAGAGTTAGATACTATCAAAAGTTAAAGTAGATTAAATGACCCTAAATGCAGACTTAATAAAGGTAACAAATTCGAATCAAGAATCGACAATTCATGTATCACCATGACTTTCCGAATTCCCAATTTAAAATATACGAGCAAACGAGTATTGGAGATTGACGATTCATGTATCACCATGACTTTTCAATCCTCAATATAAAACATACAAGAAAATGAGTATTGGAGGTTGACAATTCATGTATCACCATGACTTTTCAAGTTTCCAACCTCAGAACATAATCGTAAATGGAAATCGAAAATCAACTATTCATGTATCACCATGACTTTTCGGATTTTCAATCCCAACAAACGAATATGTAAGTAAAATCAATAAAAATCGAAATTCACAAAAATCGAAATATCGCGGAATAAAACATAAAATCATATACTGCGCAAGTGCGAGCATATTCATAAATAACGAGTAATTAACAATAAGCGCGCAAACATGAGATTTCTCTCATGCGCGAGAGGGGACTCTTAGGTATTCTAGGCCGTTACGTCTAACCACCTATCCTAAAGTCAACGAGCTCTGATACCAATCTGTAACACCCCGACCAAAGGCGGATTATACATCGGGGCGCCACATATTGTTTCATTACTCGCGACACTATTGGGTGTCAATATTTAATAAATACATTCATTCGCGCACGCGCAAAGCAAACACAAATATAAATCAACATAAATCAATATATTATAAATCATAATATCCGAACAGCAATAACTTGTCTTGATGCATTTTAATCTAGGTCAAAAATAAAGAAAACTTCCTACGTGTCCACAAGCTCCAAAACAGCTACTGCAAACCTGAACATGTGTTAAAATAAACGTCAAACACTTGCGTGTTGGTGAGAAATCAAGTTTAATACAATACATAGATAACAATAAATCTGCGCGCAACACGTGTATGTCTGGTGTTTAACAAGGGTGCAATCAGATTGTGATCAAGCCTAGATAGATCATAGCTCATAGTTCATAGTTCAATCCGTGCTCCCAATTGAGCACAAAAACGAGAAAACATCTGTGCAAGTGTAAACAAAGAAAACCGTAAACGATAGGTCTCCCGTGTTCATCTAATGGATCCATGAAAACTGCGGAATAGGCCGAACAAAGCGGTTAATGATACACACATACAAATAAACAGCCAAGTAAACGTCCTCAACACATGGGATACTGCGCGACTAAAGCTCATAAACAAGTTTAAGACTCTAAGTTTGTATGAACACATGAACATCCCAAAACATTAAAAGCAAAAAGGGATTAGGTACGAGATTACTCACTTGATAAAGATGCGATGATAGATAAAGCAAGAACCAACTTTAAACAAGCACAAGTTAACCTATAAATAAGATTATTGTTTTAATGATTTGTTTTAAGTCTTGATTATAAGTTAGCATAATTAATAAGTAAATTATTATATATATATATTACCGGAAAAGCAGGGCAGAACAGGGAGGAAGACGGAGGCAAGAGAGGAGGGAGGCGGCTGAAGAACAACGGCAGAGAGCAAAAAGGGAGGAAGAGAATAAGTGTAGTGTGTGAAGTGTTAAGAAAATAGTACTATATATAGGCAAACCCTAGGGGACACAAACCCTAGAAAAGATCTCCAAAAGTAAAAGAAAAGATATCAACAGTAAAAAGTTCTGAAAAGTAAAGATATCAAAAGATATGGTAGCAGGGAAAAAGAGAAAAAGGCATGGGAGAGGACAGATAAAGTTACTGGTCAAGCATGGCAAAAGCAGATTCTCAAAAGATTATGTCAGTCACTTTATCTGCCAACCAATGGGGTTGGCGCGCATGCTGCGCCGAAAGCAACTTTTCAGACATAAAGCAGATTAGGTCAACAGCTCAAAAGATAAGACAACTCAAAAGCAACGGCTAGATTAAACAGAAGAAAACTCAAAGGGGTTTAGCGCGAGAAGGCTAAGGCGCGAAGGCAGACACAGAAGGTCAAGAGAGCGCGAGCGCGAAGGCAGACAGAACTAACCTTAACGCGTCGCGGAAAGAACTACATTTCTAAGCGCGCCGCGGGAAGAATTACATTTCTTAGCGCGCCGCGGGAGGAACTAAAATTCCTAGCGCGCCGCGGGAAGAACTATAATTCTTCGCGCGTCGAGGGATGAACTACGATTCTTAGCGCGCTGCGAGAAGAACTACAAATCCTTAGCGCGTCGCGGGAAGAACTACCGTCCTTCGCGCGCTGCGAGAAGAATTACAATTCTTAGCGCGCTGCGAGAAGAGTTCGTCTCGCGTAACGCTGAAACAGGTGGTCTTCACGCAGGATTCCTTGTAAGGGGTCTGGCGCGTGGAGCTGTGCAGACAACCTTAGGCGGGAAGGAACAAAGGACAAGCAAAGAGTTAGAAGAAAAAGAGGGAATCAAGGCGTAAGGGCGGGACGGCGACAAGAGGGAAAAGAAGGCGGAAAGAGAGAAGGAGAGGGACGGGACGGCGGAAAGAAAGAGAGAGAAAGAGGCGGGAAGGAATATATATATATTATTATTAAAAATAAAGTATAAGTATAAATATTAAATAATAAAAGAAAGAGATCGGGTCAGAGAAACGGGTACCTGGTTCGGGTCGGATCGGGCAGATGTCACATATCACTATCCCAGATAGGGACCGATTTGCCAATAATATTCTACATAAGGACCAAAGTCATCTTTTTAAAAAGTTGAAAACATAATCAACATAAATAATAAATTCGTGTACCATTGTTGTAATTTACTCTTGGTCTATATTTTTCCCTTCATCTTGTTGCCAAACTCGAATTCTTTTCCGACAACTCTCTATCCTTAGTTTCGTGTTAAGTTTGTTTTATGTTTTCAGTTTAAGAATTATTCAAGTAGAAAACTCCACAAGGCCACAACACTGTAAACCAGAGGGTCGTATTCGATAATATCTTAAAATTTCAAGATTCTGGACGAGTAAAAAAAACTTATAAAATCAAGTTTTTAATAATATAATAAATAATTTGACAATTTTACCAATAGATTTTTATTTTCAAAGCCCAATGCCAGCCAACACAAAAAAAATAAATTATTTAATAAACAATTTATTAAAATGAATCCTATAAAAAACAAATAAAAGTTTTTTTTATATATATAAAGAAAAATACCACTCATTAGAATTGAACCAATGACCTTCGGTTTCTTGGACTAACACTCTTTCCATTGCACCAATAATTCATTTTGAAGGCTTTTGTTTTAAGACAAAATTATGTACCAGTTTATATAAATTTTATCAATTTTATCAGGAGACTATGTTTGGTCATGTCATCCTCCTCGCCCTCCTTTAAGCCGACCATGACTATAAATCATAATTTATATTAACGTTATCTATATATATTGTTTCTAAATGAATAATAACTAGTTTTTTATCTGGCGAGTTGCGCCGGGCAGGTTAGTAAAACTCATTTATTGCTGGCCCCAAGCAATAAGCTTGTAAGTCGACGCGAATTCGGTCGGTTTCCGTAGCGTTTGTTGTTGTACCGGAATTAAAACCAAATATAAAATAAAAAAGTATAAAAGTTGAGGTGGACCAATAGGGTGGCGTCAATCAGTAAAACACGAGCGTTGGTAAAAGCCGATCGTTGTCGATCCCAAAACCAAAACAAAAAAATTTTTACCGTTCCCTCGGTTTTTGTTACATTCGTTACGATAACTGAGCTAAAGAAACAAAACAAAATTTGTGGACAACCGCCAAATGGCCGAATAAGGCACTTGCGACACCAAACTTTCTATTTATTATATATAATAATGTAACTATTGTATAATCCTGTTTTAAACTCAGTTATCATGATTTCAAAATCGTATCTTTGTTGTAAACTTGATTATTATTTAATACATAATATATATAAATGAAACCTCTAAAATCCTATGTGTCGTGCTCTGGTCGCTCCCTCACCCCTACAGAGCCACCAGATTGTTTGATTTGTAAATTGAGAGATCTCATTGATTTAACTCAGTTTGATCTGAATAACTCTTAAACGGGTTGGCCCGGTTTTAAACGGAATAGCCTTATATGGGTCAATTAACCTACATATTCTGACTTTATCAACAAGAAAGCGAGTTTGGACTTGTTATAATATTATATGACTTATCTTGGGGCTTAAGTTTCATTAAGTAAGTCAAAATAGGCCTGATTTAGCATTAACAACGAATTAACGAGTCAAACGAAAACAAAAAATGATACAGATAGAAGCCCATGTCATGTGGCCTACATGGGGCTCTCTCCTCGTGCGACACGGCATGGTGAGGGGGTTTCCCAACTTTGATTTTTGGCAAAGTTAGTGTATGAACTTTTATAAATGCGATTTTTAACCATTTTAAACGATTTTAAGGAGTTTTGAAGAGTTGTTTGACGAGTTTGAGAGTTAAGAGGATATAACATTAGTTTAACAAAGTTAAATACTAATAAATACAAATTTTAAATAGTTCGAAAGATCCAAATTACATTCCAAAATCGGGTTAAACATCTAGCCCTCACTTTACAGATTTGGATACATTATCCTTAGCCGATTTTTATCCAAAACAATTTGGCGCCAACCGTGGGGCAATTGGTGCTATAATCCATATCAATCCCATCAATTTTTGATTTTTTCATACCCATATCATTATCAATGGCCTCTCAATCAACCTCTGCTTCATCAACCATGCCGTCTTCGGTTCCTCTCTCGTCAAAAACTTTGTCGCCGATGCCTCCGCCAATCACGGGAGCACCACGGCCTACTGCTGCTGGAAACAAGATGCAACAACCAGTCTTCTAGAGCTCGAAAACTGCTGCTGCTGCGTTAGTGGTTAATAATAACAATGATATTTCATCTATGTTTTCGCAGGTTAAAGCATACATGGAGCAGCTTAACAAGGCCAACCAAAGGATCCTTCGTGAGATAGAAGATCTCAAGAAGACTAAGAGGCCATTGGAGGATCACACTCCCCTGATGCCCAGGATGCTAGATTTCACCAGTCCAGGATCCATGGCTCAGTTCACGCAAGGATCATCTATCCTTCAACAGGGATCCATGGGTCAACAGACTCAAGGATCCTTGTTGTTTCAGCCAGGATCATCTATCCTTCAAAAGGGGTCCATGGGTCAACAGACTCAAGGATCCTTGTTGTTTCAGCCAGGATCATCTATCCTTCTACAAGGGTCCATAAGTCAGCAAACTCAAGGATCCTCATACTTCCAACAAGGTTCATCCATCCTTCCACCAGGATCCTCTGGGTTATATCTCAAAGGATCCTATTATTCCCAACCTCAAGGATCATTCTTTCAGAATCAAGGATCCACAGGAGTTCAACATCAACGATCCTCTGAAGTCCATGAAGGAGATATAATCCCCATGCAGACCATAGCTTCTGGAGGACCAACTCCTGTAGCAGACTCTTCTTATCTCAGCTACTCATCCGGGATGCCGACCTTCGCTCAGAAAAGAGGTAACTTTTATGATCCTATACCCTTAGATGCTAACCGTGGTTCCATGCAGGATGCAGGTATCAACCAAGATATGGCCTAGGAACTACAAAAACTCAAGGATATGATTTCCAGTGTTCCCGGGGTGATACGTCCAATCCCAGAGATACCAGAGGGAAGCCATAAGTTATCCAGATTTTCTCCATCTATCTGTGATGCTGAAATCCCAAAGCGATTCCAGACCCCCAACATGAAGACTTACGATGGGACCACTGATCCTGAGGAACATGTGGTTCAATACAGAGAAAGGATGGAGATCAATCCTATTTATGAGAGACTCAAGGAAGCCTGCCTGTGCAAGGGTTTCGGATCCACAATGACAGGGACAACATTAAAATGGCTGCTAAGTCTTCCTCCCTTTTCAGTTACTTCTTTTTCACACTTAGTTAACTTGTTCAACAATCAATTTTCCTGTAGTAGGAAATTTGAGAAGTTAACTAGTGATTTATACCGAGTTATCCAACCTAGTGATGAATCCCTTAGGGATTTTGTTACAAGGTTCGGCAGGAAAGCTCTGGAAATCCCTAATCTTGACATGGCTACTACTGTTGAGGCATTCAAGATGGGACATCATAGGGGCTCCCCCTTTATGATGATCTTGTGATGACTCCATGCAGGTCTTTAGATGAAGTAAGAAACAGAGCACTAAGGTTTATACGGCTGGAAGACGACAAAAGGATCCAAGAACAACTGGGGGCTCAGAAGAAAAAAGAGTCCCCTGACAAGAATAAAGGATCCTCATACAGGAACAACAACTCGAAGCCGTACACCAAATTCAACAATCAAAACGTACGAGTAGTCAAAGATTGAGATGATGATGAAGACTATCCCTGCATCTCTAAGTATTGCTTCTCCATAGATACCAATGGTTTGATTTGTTCCATGAAGGATCTAGGGGAGAAAGCAAGGTGGCTCCGAAAGAACGAGAAGACGACTGCCTTCAGAGACAAGTCTAAGTGGTGTGCTTTCCACGAAGATTTTGGCCATATGACGGATGATTGCATTGGCCTAAGGAGGGAAATTGAATACCTCCTGAGCAAGGGCCACTTTAAAGAGCTCTTGGGAAGGAAAAAATCCAAGATCCAGGATCCTGAAGATCTTCCACAAAAAGCAACACCACCACAACCAGATGCGCACGTGATCAACTTCGTCTCCAGAGACTACGACATATTTCAAACTTCCTGTTCTACAACAAGGAAGCTCACCGAAGAGCCCGAGTTGGATGATGAAAATAGGTCTCCTATCCCCACTACTTCAATAACTGACAGGAGAATCTTCTTTGAACAAGAGGGTAATACAAAGATCCATGATCCTCATCGAGACGCGAGCATGGTCAATTTCATCTCCGAAAGATCAGACATATGTGGCATTTCATTCTTTGCATCTAAGAGGCTCTCCAAGGAGATCAAAATGGATAACGGGGACCGACCGGTTATATCCACTACCTTGACCACTGACAAAAGAATCTTCTTCGATGAAGAAGATAAATCAAGCATTCAGGATCCTCACCATGACGGTTTGATTGTTACTCTATTTATTGCTAACCATTACGTACGCAGGATCCTGGTCGACGGTGGAAGCTCGGTAAATATCATCCAACATGATGTTCTTCAGAAGATGAACATACCGGACTCAGAGATCATCCCAAGAACATGGGTGCTAGTTGGTTTTAGTGGAGAAACCAAGAAGACATTGGGGGGACATCAACCTCCCAATATACGTCGAAGGGTTAAATTCTTATCAAAGATTTTGTGTTATTGATAACCTTTCTTGTCGCAATGTTATTTTAGGCAGGCCTTGGTTACATGGGATGAAGGCGGTGGCGTCTACTTACCATCAATGCATTAAACTCCCTACCCCTTGGGGAGTAGTGAGGATAGACAGTGATCAAGTGGAGGCCAAGAACTATTATTCTTCATCAATGAAGCCGATGGCCAAGCAAACCGTAGCATAGCAACCACAACAACCTCCTAGGGACGTTCTGGAAGCTCGGGAGAAAGACATTAAAGAAGTATCCTTGGATCCCGAGGATCCAGATATAAAGGTGTTCCTAGGATCCAGTATCCCCAGCAAGATCGAAGAGGATTTAGTATCCTTCTTAAGGCGAAGAAAATCTACCTTTGCCTTTAAACATTCAGACATGACAGGTATTTCTAAGGAGGTAATCACTCATAAATTAGGCCTTGATTTATCTGTTAAACCCGTACATCAGAAGCGAAGAAAATTCGCTCCTGAGAGGAACAAGATCATACAAGAAGAAGTTGAAAAACTTCTTAAGGCTGGTATGATCAGAGAGGTAAAATATCCTCGATGGTTGGCTAATGTGGTTGTTGTTTCAAAAAAGAATGGAAAGTGGAGGGGTGTGTGTCGATTTTACAGATCTAAACAAGGCATGCCCCAAGGATCCTTTCCCGTTACCACATATAGACTCCATGGTGGATGCAACGGCAGGTATGAGATGCTCACTTTTATGGATGCTTCTTCTGGATTTCAACAAATTCAGATGGAACCATTCGACCAAGAGGATACAGCATTCATGACCCCTACCAACATATACTATTATATTGCTATGCCTTTTGGACAAAGAAATGCAGGTGAAACGTATCAAAGACTGGTGAATATGATGTTCAATGATCAGTTAGGCAAAACCATGGAAGTCTACATAGATGACATGGTGGTAAAATCGAAGAAAGTTGAGGATCACCTTAGAGGACCTTGAAGAAGCGTTCAATATCCTTGACCAATATAACATGAAACTAAATCCGTCAAAATGCAATTTTGGTGTTAAAGCTGGAAAGTTTCTAGGATATATGGTGACCAAAAGAGGGATAAAAGCAAGCCCAGAGCAAATAGAAACCACTATCAACTTAAAGTCTCCCGCAAATGCTAAAGATGTCCAGAGGCTGGCCGGAAGAATTGCTGCGCTCAATAGGTTCATTTTCAGATCCTCCGAGAAATTCAAGGATTTCTATGACATCCTTAGGAATAATAATAAGTTCGAATGGACTTTGAAGCATGAGGCTGCACTCAAAGCTTTGAAGGATATTATCCTCAGCTCCAACTTTAATGAAGCCTGTGGATGGAGAATCCTTATATCTGTACCTAGCCGTTTTCAGGAGATGCTGTAAGTGTTGTCCTTGTGAAGGATCATGAAGGTGAACAACATCCCATTTATTATGTAAGTAAAAGTATTCTAGATGCAGAAGCCAGGTATTCTCATTTAGAAAAATTAATTCTTGCACTTATTATGGCTTTTACTAAATTAAGACATTACTTTGAGACTCATACTATTTTTTTGAGAACCAATTATCCTGTTAAGAATATCCTTAGAAAGCCAGAGTTATCAGGTAGAATGGCCAAGTGGGCTGTGAAACTGAGTGCATATGATATTCAATACAAGCCAAGAACAGCCATCAAGTCACAAGAACTCGCAGACTTTGTGGCTGATTTCTGTAGTGACATGCAAAAAGAAGCTGACTTGGAGGTCCAACAACTAGAAGAGGCCAAGGATCCTTGGATACTCTTTACAGATGGAGCTTCCAATGTAAGAGGAACAGGATTAGGGATCCTACTGAAATCGCCACAGGGGGACATATTAACCCAGTCTATAGCCTGTGAATTCCAAGCAACAAACAATGAAGCAGAATATGAAGCTTTGATCGCAGGTTTTCAATTAGCTAAGTGCATGAGGATCAGGTATCTTCAAGTAAATATAGATTCATTATTGATTGCTAACCACTTTAATGGCTCATATGCTGTTAAGGGAGAAAAACTAATCAAATCTAGATGTTGTGAAGGATTTAGCAAAATCCTTCGAATTATTTAACATTGTACAGGTACCAAGGGAAGAGAATGCTGGAGTAGATGCCTGGGAAAATTTAGCCTCATCTTTGAAGATCCCAGAAGACACGAAGATTCCAATCATTCATGTTCTCTCGCCAGCAATATGAGAACAAGAAGTTGGAGACATAACAAATGACAAAGAAATTGTACTTTGGGATCCGTTATCCTCGAATAATCTAGGATCATTGATCCTCCTGATCAAGAAATACATTCAAACTGGAGAAATCCCAACCACGGAGAATCCTAAATCTTTTAAACTCAAGGTATCACAATACGTTTTAATACATGATATGTTGTATAGGAAATCTCTTGCAGGACCATATTTGAGGTGCATCGAGGATCCTGAAATCCAAGAGGTACTCTAAGACTTTCACGAAGGAGATTGTGGCAACCACACAAGGGGAAGAGCACTATTCTTCAGGATACTGTGAACTGGATACTTCTGGCCGACAATGAAGAAGGATGCAACGGAGTATTCAAAGAAGTGTGATGCTTGTCAAAGACATGCAAACATCCTACATCAGCCAACAGAAACTATGTATCCTATATCCTCTTCATGGCCTTTCATGAAATGGGGAATGGATATTGTGGGTAAATTACCTAAGGCACCAGGAGGAAAAGTATTCATGTTTGCAATGACTGATTACTTTTCAAAATGGATAGAAGCAGAAGCTTTTGTTCAAGTACGCGAAAAAGAGGTGATATCTTTCATTAAAAGAAACTATTACTCGATTTGGTATCCCTTCAGAAATTATTTATGACAATGATTCCCAGTTTATCGGGAAAAGAACCACTAACTTTTGTGACAGCTGGGGCATCAAGATGATTACCTCTACTCCAGTGCATCCTCAAGCTAATGGTCAAGCGGAGTCTAGCAATAAGATAATCATCAACAATTTAAAGAAGAAGCTAGGATCCAAGAATGGAAAGTGGGCCGAAGAGTTACCTTATGTTCTTTGGGCCAACAGGACAACACCCAAGAATGCAACGGGCCAAACACCCTTTTCATTGGTGTTTGGATCAGAAGCAGTAATCCCTACAGAGATGGTGGATTCTACAACAAGAACAAGCATCCGTGATCCTGAGGCCAATGAAGAAATCCTTCTTGAAGACTTGGATACTGTTGAAGAACTCAGAGACCTGGCCAAGATCAGAATGGCAACATATCAACAAAAGGTAACAAAAATATAAGGAACAGAAGATTTCAAGAAGGAGATCTGGTTTTGAGAAAAGCCTTCGAAAACACGACCAATCCGGCTGATGGGAAGTTTGCACCCAAATGGGAAGGTCCTTATCTGATCGAGTCGGAGGCAGGAAAGGGGGCATATCATTTGCTCACTATGAAGGCAACAGATTACCAACAACATGGAATGCTATCCATTTCAAGAAGTACTTTTTTTATCAGGATCAAGTTTCATGTGGGGATCTATTATCCTTTGAGGAGAAAGGATCCCCAAAGTTGGTAAAAATCTATCCTATCATTTATCCTTTTCAATTTCTTATTTTTTAATTTAAGGATAATATATTCTTAACGATTTGTTTCTTCCAAATTTTAAGTAACGATGTAGGATATTAGTAAGATATGTAATGATCAAGAGGTTGGCCACCTCTCATTTACATTCAAGGTACTTTACTATTTCCCTTGGCCTAGCCCACGATTGGATATGACCTCCGATGGTCATATCCCCTAAGGTTTAAAGGTTTTCACCTTTCTTATGAATTAGAGTTTCTACACTCTCGCCTGTAGCGCACGCTATCCAACGTGTAGTCCGGGGCAGCGGGACCAGTACACGCTTAGTGGCTGACAATTTTGTTGTCTTCGGCTATATGGAGGATTATTTATGGGCTTGTCCCCAGTTTAGTGGGTTTTATCCCAGTTAACGTTATAAGTTGTTTGCAACAGATTTTCTAAGTTCATCACGAAGACAAAGTCCTATGGATTCAAAATCCTTAGATTACTTCTTCAAGGATCATAGAAGGTTCTATACTTATGGTAACTTAGGTCTACTTAGACCTTACAATATAATTTCTATTAATAGATTTACATTATCTTAGTTAGAATTATTTTAAATATTTTTGGATTATCCCTTTTAGGATATTCTAGTCTAAAGATTTTTATCAATTTTTAAGGATATTTTATCCTACAGTTTGTTTTTAAGAATACTCTATTCTAAAAATTTTCATTATTTTGAGGATATTCTATCTTAAGTATTTTTCGAGGATATTTTATCCTAAAATTTTTTTGCTCAAGACTATTGCTTAAAATATTTAACTAGACTAAATCTATATCAAACAACCTTTCAAAATAACAAGTAACAAGCAGATAGTTAAAAGTTTTATATTATTTAATATAAGTCACTTGGACTTATCCAAAATTCTTAACCCGGATTTTACCATGCAAAAGATGGACCATCCACCCGGGTTAAGTGAGTAGTACTAATTATTCATAAGTGCAGGAAAATAAAGAACAGGGTCACCAAAGGCTTCATCCCCACAAACAGATGATCCATCCACCTTCGATACCCCTGAGAATTGTCTAGAGGATCAGTGATCCTTAAATCCTACTTACTATTGTCTATTACAAACCATAACCATTGTTCATCAAAATCATCAACATATAAAAAAAGGGGCTCGGGCCTTGTCTTCAATATCCTTCATCGCCCATTCAAGCTGCATCTTCACCATCCGCAGCACCTGCTCCTTCACCGGCTTCAGCCACATCCTTGACCCCGCTCGTCCCAGCCTCGTTTTCCTCAGCCATCTCCACATCCTCATCGCCACCAAGAGCCGCAAAGGTAGTCTTCCACTTCTGCACGTTCCAGGCTGCCTTATCAAAAGCAGGATCACCGGCCTCCATTGCCATCTTAATCCTTTCTTGCAGCACCGACCTGGCCGCCCACATCTTGGCCTCATCCGTTGCCTGCTAGACTTCCTCTTGGCGCTGGGCATATGCTGTGGATATCTAATCCTCAAGATGCCTCTTGAGTTGGGCTAAATCTTTGTCCTTATTGACCACCGCATTCCCTAACCCAGACAGCTTATCACTCATCTGGCTTACAATTTAGTCATAGTGCTCCTTGAAAGCATTCATAGCTTGTAAACGACCATTAAATAAATATTAAAAGGATATTGGATCCTTAAGAGCAGGATACATGATACTTACAGTGAGGACCATCTCATAGTGGGTTTCGGGATCATGTTTTGGACAAAAATCTGTTAAGGATCAAGTATCCAAATCTGTTATGTGAGGTAAGGTGCTAACTCGATAATGACAAGTGTATAAGCGTAGTATCGGTGAACACGAAGGTTTGATCACGAGGGAAAAAGCCCTTAACCAAGATAGTCTTACTTCGGTCAAAACTTATCAAGGTAATCTTTGGTAAAATAACTTCGGTCAAGGATTAATAAGATAATCTCTGGTCGAATTACTTTAGTCAAGGATCAACAAGGTAACCTTTGGTCGATGAGTATGTGATTATCGTGGTCTCCGGCACAAAAAACCCCCGGACGGTGAAAACTATCACCGTCCATTATATTGATAATAAAAGGTGGTTACAAGTGTTGTGGAGTATATGATCGAGATTACAAAGTAAGCTAGTGTGTAGAGAGAATGTTTGCTTCTGCTCTAGTGTGTGTATTAGTACATATGTTTACCTACTCGATCATAGCTCGTTTAAATAAGATAATATCAATAACAATATTTCCTAATTATCCGGAAGTCTTCCACCTAGTCGCTCCACGACCTTTGACCACGTGCCAATAGCCATCCATTAGCGAGATAAGCGGTAGACCAGGTCTAGATACCGTTGTTGTTATTTAAACATCAATCTTCAGGTGAATTCGTCCATAAACAGTTACATTGAAGTTGGATCCTGGATCCACGTTCCAGATAGAGGATGCTCCGTGTGGATAATTGGTACAAGTACGTCTTAAAGTTGCTACACCTGTCTAACACATCACCATACTAAACGCAATCATTAGTAAACAAGTAATACCGAGGATCGTCGATCCTTTATATCCTGATACATATTTCAAGGATAAACTATCCATAAGACAGTGAAGGATAAAGGATCCTCAGTATAAAATTCATGGCCTAACAATTTCCCCCAAATGCCTGGTGACAGTGGAATACAACTGTCATTTTGAAATTGAAAATCCTGCAAAACAGAAGGTGATTAGACGTGTGTCAGGCGGTTTAATATCTACAAACCATAATTACACGCCGCCGATTTATATGATAATTATAATCTTCTTATAATCACAGATCTAGGCGTCTCTCAGGTATCCTTCTTTCTTTTTGTTCATCTTTCTTCGATATGTCGACTGTTTCCACATCTTCTTCCTATTCTTTTTTCCATCATGATGACCTTTACTCACAAAATATCCTTCAATCACCCTCTTCCGAAATCTGTAAATTCACAGATTCGGAAATCGATGACATCCGATCACATTTTCTAGCCGATACAGTTTTCCGACCCTACGATTCCGCAGCTCGTAGCGACAGTATTTCAAAAAATTGGGTTTGCTTTCCGGCCCAACCGTTTCTCATAGGTTATAAGTATCCTTTCCCCAATTTTACTCAAAGGTTCTTCAATTTGGCAGTAATTTTTTATATCCAGGCCATGCCAATGTTGTGGAGAGTCCTTCATACCATAGAAAGGATAACCGTAGAGGAGGGAGTCGAGGTCGGCCTAGCAGAATTAGCATATCTGTATAATCTTGTTACCCACGGTTCCAAACGCTTCGTATTTAAATCGAAACCTTACCAAGAAAATCCCATTTTCAAAGTCACCCTTAAGAGTACCCTCTGGAAAAACCATTTTTTTCTTCGTAAGACGAGATTCCATTCCGGGTGGAACTAATCTCCCCGAAAAGTGGATACCAAAGGGTAGGATCCATGATCCTTAGGTAACCTAGATAGGATGCTTTATTCTTCTGATAATAACTTTTATTACTTGTGTAGTCGAAAATTTCGATTTGCTGGCTGATCTTCCGGGACTTGAAGACAAAGTGAAGAGGTTTTTGTCTCTGGATCCTGCAATCAGGACTTTTCAAGCAAAGTTTATCGAAGCTTTTCAAAGATTAAACTCAGAATCAATCATGTCAAGTAAGAATAATAACTCTTAGTATTAAAAAGTGTTAAGAGTTGAAAAGTTATCTGTCATTTACTATTTACAGGTGCTCCGAAATCAGGAAAGTCTGCTTCCAATTTCTCCCTCAAGGATATCGATTGCATGCTTACCAAGAAAAAGACCCCAAAATCAACCGCTACGTCCGAGCCTCGCCCGATCACAACTCGAAAAAAGTCTGGATCCAAGAGAAAGAAGAGTTCATATACAAAGGACCCCTTTGATGTCGAAAAGAAGATTCTGGACATGATTTCTACTGTAAGGATCCTTTATTCTTTGGCAATTTCTATTATTCCAAGCATCTTCCCAAGCTTATCTTGCTTTCATTCATAGGCCATCAATTCTGCCCAACACCACTATGAGAAGACTGTCGCAGAGCATGAAAAGACCCTCGCTGCACTGAGATCAACGACTGCTGCTAAGTAAAAAAGCCCCCTCGAAGATGACCAAAGAGAAAATAGAGATAGAGGCGCATGCTGCTGCCCTGGCCGTCCAGATGCAGGACGAAATCAACCGGCCTACCGAAGAGGCGAAGGTATGGGCAGCCACGTCGGTCCTCGAGGCCAGAATCAAATTGGTTACCGAAGCCAATGATCCATCCTTTGACAAGTCTTCATGGGAAATCAAAGAATGGAAGCAAGCCTTAATCGACTTGGGTGGAGGCGAGGATGGGACTGAAGCTACGATGGTTGAAGCGGTCGAAGCAGGGACAAGCGGTGTGAGAGGTCTGGATGAAGCTGAAGGTGGGAACGAGGCAATGGTGTAGGCGGAAGAAAATGTATGAACGGGCGATGAAGGATACAAAAGACAAGACCCAAGCCCGTTGTATTTTGCTTTTATGGTGTTTTTATGAACAACTACTATGGTCTGTAATAAACAATAGTAACTAGGATAAAGGATCCATGATCCTTAAGACAATCTGCGGGGGTGACAAAGGTGGAGGGATCCTCTGTTTGTGGGGATGAAGCCTTTGTTGCCCCTGTTTTTAAATTTCCTGCATTTATGAACCGTTAGTAAATCCTACTTAACCCGGATGGATGGTCCATCTTTTGACTATTTACTTGTTATTTATTTTCAAAAACTTGTTAGATATAATTTTAGCATTATTGATAGTTTGACAAATAATTTTGAGTAAAAGACTTTTAGGATAAAAGACCCTTAAGAAAATAGCTCAGGATAAGATATCCTTAAATAAAAAATATTAAGATGAAATATCTTAATTAGTTGATAAAATTTATATAAGAGAATTCCCTCAAAGGGAAAATTTTAGGATAAAGTATCCTGAAAATAGCTAAAGATTTTAGTAATCAAATAACTTTAAGCGAACAGTCTTTCAAACTGAAATACCCAAATTTAATGCAACAAATATCAAACACAAGTTAATTTGCAAAGATCATACCAGAAGATCTAATTAGACCTAAGTTACCAGAAGTATCGAACTCTTAATGATCCTTAAGGGAATAGCTTTAGGATCCGCGATCCTTAGCTTCTCGATCTTCAGAAAGAACTTAGAAATTCCGCTGCAAATAATTCATATTATTAACTGGGATCAAACCTATTAAACTAGGGACAAGCCCGTGCAACTGGGGACAAGCCCGTGTAATCTGGGGACAAGCCCGTTCAACTGTGGACAAGCCCAACAAACTGGGGATAACCCCATAAAATAAACTGGGGACAAGCCCAACGAACTGGGGACAAGCCCAAACTGGGGACAAGCCCAACGAACTAGGGACAAGCCCAAACTGGAGACTGGCCCAAAGATACGGATGTTAACTGGGGACTCGCCCAAACTGGGATTTAGCCCAAACGTGAGATAACGTGAAAACGTTATAAACCGGTGGTATGGTACGTTTACCATAAATCGTAGGATCCTCCATATAGCCGGAGACAACGAAATTGTAAGCCACTAAGCGTGTACTGGTCCCGCTGCCCCGAACTATACGTTGGATAGCGTGCGCAACTGGCGATCGTGAGAAAGGTGAAAACCTTTAAACCGTAGGGGATATTACCATCGGGGGTCATATCCAAACGTGGGCTAGGCCAAGAGAAATAAATGTAAAGGAGAGGTGGCCAACCTCTTTAACATCAAAGGAATCATTATAATCCTGCATGGTTATTCAAAACTTGGAAAAGATAAAGTGTTAAGAATATATTATCCTTAAATTAACAGTAATAATTCAAAAAGAATAACTGATCAGAACGATATTACCGATTTAAGGACCCTAGATCCTTTATTGGATAATATATCCTCTCAGGATATTGGATCCTGATCAGAAAAAATATTTCTTGAGGTGGATGCCATTCTATGCTCTTGGTAACCTGTTTCCTTCCATTGTGAGCAAATTATATGCCCCCTTTCCTGCTTCCGACTCAATTTGATAAGGTCCTTCCCATTTGGGCGCTAGCTTCCCATCAGCCGGATTTGTTGTGTTTTGGAAGGCTTTCCTTAACACTAGATTTTCTTCTTGAAATCTTTTGATTTTGATATATTTGTTGTATGCCCCATCTACCCTTTGTTGATAAACTGCCATTCTGATCTTTGCTAGGACTCTGAGTTCTTCTATAGTATCCAAGTCTTCAAGAAGGATTTCTTCATTGGCTTCAGGATCACGGATGCTCGTTCTTGCTGTAGGAACCACCATATCTGTAGGGATCACAGCTTCTGATCCAAACACCAAAGAGAAGGGTGTTTGGCCTGTTGCATTTTTTGGTGTAGTCCTGTCTGCCCAAAGAACATAAGGAAGTTCTTCAGCCCATTTTCCCTTCTTCGATCCTAGCTTCTTCTTTAGATTGTTGATGATGATCTTGTTGCTAGACTCTGCTTGACCATTGGCTTGAGGATGAACCAGAGTGGAAATAATCATTTTGATGCCCCAACTGTCACAAAAGTTAGTGGTTCTATTCCCGATAAACTGGGAACCATTGTCACATACAATTTCAGCAGGAATACCAAATCTAGTTATAATATTTCGTTTAATAAAAGATATTACTTCCCTTTCTCGGACTTGTACAAATGCTTCTCCCTCAATCCATTTGGAGAAGTAGTCAGTCATAGCAAGTATAAAGACCTTTCCACCGGGTGCTTTTGGTAGCTTTCCCACAATATCCATCCCCCATTTCATGAAGGGTCATGAAAGGGATATAGGATACAGAGGCTCCGCTGGTTGATGAAGGATGTTCGCGTGTCTTTGACAAGCATCACATTTCCTTGAATACTCCACTGCATCTTTCTTTATTGTTGGCCAGAAGTATCCAGTTCTAAGTATTTTGGAAAATAATGCTCTTCCACCTGTGTGATTGCCGCAATCTTCTTCATGAAAATCCTTGAGTACTTCTTGGATCTCAGGATCCTCAATGCATCTCAAATATGGACCTGCAAGAGATTTTCTATATACCATATCGTTTAACAAAATATATTGGGATACCTTGAGTTTGAAGGACTTGGGATTTTCTGTGGTTGGAATTTCTCCAGTCTGAATATAGTTCTTGATAGGATGGATGCATGATCCTTTATTATTTGAGGATAAAGGATCCCAGAGCACTATTTCGTTGTCATTTGTTATCTCTCCAACTTCCTGTTCTCCTATTGCTGGCGAGAGAATGTGGATTATTGGGATTTTCAAATCCTCAGGAATCTTCAAAGATGAGGCTAAGTTTGCTAAGGCTTCTGCCCCAGCGTTTTATTCCCTCAGTACCTGTGTAATACTAAATATTTTGAAGGATTTTGATAACTCCTTCACAACATCTAAATATTTCATTAGTTTCTCACCTTTAACAGCATACGAGCCATTAAAGTGGTTAGTTATCAATAAAGAATCTACATAAACTTGAAGATACCTGATCCTCATGCTTTTGGCTAATTGCAAACCTGTGATTAGAGCCTCGTACTATGCTTCATTGTTTGTTGCCTGGAACTCACAAGCTATGGACTGGGGTAATATGCCCCCCTGTGGCGATTTCAGTAGGATCCCCAATCCTGTTCCTCTCACGTTGGATGCTCCATCAGTGAAGAGTATCCAAGGATCCTTGGTCCTTTTCAGTTGTTGGACCTCCAAGTCAGCTTCTTTTTGTAGATCACTAGTGAAATCAGCCATAAAGTCCGCTAGTGCTTGAGACTTGATTGCTGTTCTTGGCTCGTATTGGATATAATATGCACTTAATTTTACAGCCCACTTAGCCATTCTACCTGACAACTCTGGTTTTCTATGAACATTCTTTACAGGATAGTTAGTTCTCAAATAGGATGAGTTTCAAAATAATGTCTCAGTTTAGTAGAGGCCATAATAAGTGCAAGAATTAATTTCTCTAAATGGGAGTACCTGGATTCTGCATCCAAAAGACTCTTACTTACATAATACACATGGTGTTGTTCACCATCATGGTCCTTTACCAAGACGGCACTTACTGCATTACCTGACACTGCGAGGTAGAGAAATAAAGGTTCTCCATCTATAGGCTTCATCAAGGTTGGTGCTGAGGATAAGTAATCCTTCAAGGCCTTGAGTGCAGCCTCATGCCTTTCAGTCCACTCAAATTTCTTGTTCTTTCTGAGAATATCATAGAAGTCTTTGCACTTCTCGGAGGATCTTGAAATGAATCTATTCAAAGCCGCTATTCTTCCAGTGATTCTATGGACATCTTTGGCATTTGTAGGAGATTTCAGATTGATAATGGCTTCGATCTGCTCTGGGCTCGCTTCAATTCCTCTCTTTGTGACCATATATCCCAGAAACTTTCCAGCCTTAACACCAAAGTGGCATTTGGATGGATTCAGTTTCATGTTATATCGGTCAAGGATATTGATTGCTTCTTTAAGGTCCCTGAGGTGATCCTCTGCTTTCTTTGACTTTACCACCATATCATCTATGTATACCTCCATAGTCTTGCCCAACTGGTCCTTGAACATCATGTTGACTAGTCTTTGGTACGTCGCTCCTGCATTTCTTATTCCAAACGACATAGCAGTATAACAATATATGCCGGTTGGAGTCATGAATGTTGTATCCTCTTGATCAGATGGTTCCATCTGAATTTGTTGAAATCCAGAGGAAGCATCCATAAAGGTGAGCATTTCATGCCCAGCCGTTGCGTCCACCATGGCATCTATATGTGGTAATGGGAAAGGATCCTTGGGGCATGCCTTGTTTAAATCCGTGAAATCGACACACACCCTCCACTTTCCATTCTTTTTTGAAACAACGACCACATTAGTTAGCCATCGAGGATATTGAACCTCTCTGATCAAACCGGCCTTAAGAAGTTTTTCAACTTCTTCTTGTATGATCTTGTTCCTCTCAGGAGCGAATGTTCTTCGCTTCTGATTGACGGGTTTAACAATTAAATCAAGGCCGAGTTTATGAGTGATTACCTCTTTTGAAATACCTGTCATATCTGAGTGCTTGATGGCAAAAGTAGATCTTCTTTGCCCTAAGAAGGATATTATATCCTCCTCGATCTTGCTGGGGATACTGGATCCTAGGAACACCTTTATTTCTGGATCCTCGGGGTCCAATGATACTTCTTTAAGGATTTTCCCTGAGCTTCCAACACGTCCCTAGGATGTCGCTGTAGTTTCTATGCTATAGTTGGCTTGGCTGTTGGCTTCATTGATGATGAATAATAGTTTTTGGCCTCCGCCTGGTCACCCACTATCTTTACAACTCCCCAAGGAGTAGGTAGCTTGATGCATTGGTGATAAGTTGAGCCTACAGCCTTCATTCCATGGAGCCAAGGCCTACCTAAAATAACATTGCAACATGAAAGGTTATCTATAACACAAAATTTTTTATACGAATTTAACCCTTCGATATAAATTGGAAGGTTGATGTCCCCCAATGTCTTCTTGGTTTCAACACTGAAACCGACTAGCACCGATGTTCTAGGAATGATTTCTGAATCCGGGAAGTTCATCTTCTTGAGGACATCATGTTGGATAATGTTGACCGAGCTGCCACCGTCCACTAGGATCCTGCGTACATAATGGTTAGAGATAAATAAAGTAATAATCAAACCGTCATGATGAGGATCCTGAATGTTCAGCTTGTCTTCCTCATCGAAGAAGATTCTCTTGTCTGTTGTTAATGTGGTTGACACTATTGGATGATCCCCGTTATCCATCTTGATCTCTTTGGAGAGTCTTTTTGCTGCAGAGAAAGAAGTTCCACATATGTCTGAACCTCCAGAGATGAAATTGACCGCTTTCATATCCAGCTTGTCCTGATGAGGATCCTGGATCCTTGAATTGAAAAAGATTCTCTGATCAGTCACTCGAGTAGTGGGGATGAGCGGTTTTTCTCATTATCCAACTCGAATTCTTCTACGGGGCTTTCTTCTATGGCACAAGAATCTTTAAATAATTCGTAGTCTTTGGAGACAAAGTTGATCACATGTGCATCTGACGGTGGTGGTGTTGCTTTCTATGGAATATCTTCAGGATCCTGGATCTTGGATTTCTTCCTTTCTAAGAGTTCTTTAAAGTGACCCTTGCTCAGGAGGTATCCAATTTCCTTCCTTAAGCCGATGCACTCGTCTGTCACGTGGCCAAAATCTTCGTGGAAGGCGCACCACTTAGACTTGTCCTTGAAGCCGACAACCTTCTCATTCTTTCGGGGCCACCTTGCTTTTTCTCCCAGATCCTTCATGGCACAGATCAAGCCATGAGTATCCACAGAGAAACAATAGTCGGAGATGCAAGGATAGTCTTCATCGTCATCTCCTTCTTCAACTGCCCGTATGTTCTGATTGTTGAACTTGGCGTACGGCTTCGAATTGTTGTTCCAATTCCAGGATCCTTTATTTTTTTCCAGAGTTTATTGTTTCGTTTGTCCCCCGAGACGATCCTGGATCTTTTTATCTTCTTCTAATCGGATGTATCTTAATGCCCTGTTTCTGACTTCATCTAATGTCCTGCATGGAGTCATCACTAAATCATCATAAAAGGGGAGCTCTTTTGAATTCCCATCTTGAATGCTTCAACAGCAGTAGTCATATCAAGGTTTGGGATTTCTATAGCTTCCTTGCCGAACCTGGTAACGGAATCCCTAAGGGATTCATCACTAGGTTGGATAACACAATATAAGTCACTGGTTAACCTCTAAAATTTCCGACTACAGGAAAATTAAGTGTTAAATAAATTAACTAAATGAGAGAAAGATGTAAACGAGAAAGAGGGGAGACTTAGCAGCCATTTTAGTGCAGCTCCCGTTAGTGTGGCTCCAAATCCTTTGCATAGGCAAGCCTCCTTGAGTCTTTCAGGAACATGATTAATTTCCATCCTTTCCCTATACTGGGCAACATGTTCCTCCGGATCGGTGCTCCCATCATACGTCTTTATGTTGGGAGTTTGGAACCGCTTCGGGATTTCAGCATCACATATGGTTGAGCGAATCTGGATAATTTGTGACTTCCCTCTAGTATCTCAGGAATTGGACGTATTACTCCCGGGATACTGGATATCATATCCTTTAGCTTCTGTAACTCCTTGGCCATGGCCTGGTTGATACCTGAATCCTGCATGGGAACATGGTTAGTATCTAAAGATATAGGATCGTACCAATTACCTCTCTGCTGGGTGGAGTTTGGTATTCCAGACGAGTATCTGGGATAAGAGGAGTCAGCAATCGGAGTGGGTCCTCCAGAAGCTATGGTCTGCATGGGGATTATGTCCCCATCATGGACTTCGGAAGACCGTTGATGGTAGGATCCAAAGGATCCTTGATCCTGAAAGAATGATCCTTGATAAGGAATCCCGGAGGATCTTGGCGGAAGCATCCCTGATCCCCTTTGGAACATCGAGGAACTCTGCATTGGTTGACCCATTGAGCCATGGTTGAAGCTAGATGGTCCTTGCTGGAAATCCGAGTATCCTTGGATCTGATGACCCATGGATCCTTGTTGAAGGATGGATGATCCTTGCAGAAACTGAGCCAGGGATCCTGGACTTGTAAAATCCAGCATCCTAGGCATCAGCGGGGTGGGATCCTCTGCTGACCTCTTAGATTTCTTGATGTCTTCGATCTCACGCAGGATCCTTTGGTTGGTCTTGTTCTGTTGTTCCATATACGCCTTGACCTGCGAAAACATAGAGGAAACGTCATTGTTAGAGTTTACCGCCGAAGTAGCAGCGGTCGTTCTCGAGCTCTGGAAGACTGGTATTTGTGTCTTGCTCCCAGAAGTAGCAGCCTTTGGTGCTCCCGTGATTGGCGGAGGCATCGGCGGCAAGGTCCTTGAAGAGAGAAAAACCGAAGACGGCATAGTTGACGATGCTGAGGTGGATTGAGAGGCCATTGCAAGTGTATAGGGTACGAAAAAATGAAAATCGATGAGAATAATACGGATTATAGCACCAATTGCCTCATGGTGGGCGCCAAATTGTTTTGGACAAAAATCTGTTAAGGATCAAGTATCCAAATCTGTTATGTGAGGTAAGGTGCTAACTCGATAATGACAAGTGTATAAGCGTAGTATCGGTGAACACGAAGGTTTGATCACGAGGGAAAAAGCCCTTAACCAAGATAGCCTTACTTAGGTCAAAACTTATCAAGGTAATCTTTGGTAAAATAACTTCGGTCAAGGATTAATAAGATAATCTCTGGTCGAATTACTTTAGTCAAGGATCAACAAGGTAACCTTTGGTCGATGAGTATGTGATTATCGTGGTCTCCGGCACAAAAAACCCCCGGACGGTAAAAACTATCACCGTCCATTATATTGATAATAAAAGGTGGTTACAAGTGTTGTGGAGTATATGATCGAGATTACAAAGTAAGCTAGTGTGTAGAGAGAATGTTTGCTTCTGCTCTAGTGTGTGTGTTAGTACATGTGTTTACCTACTCGATCATAGCTCGTTTAAATAAGATAATATCAATAACAATATTTCCTAATTATCCGGAAGTCTTCCACCTAGTCGCTCCACGACCTCTGACCACGTGCCAATAGCCATCCATTAGCGAGATAAGCGGTAGACCAGGTTTAGATACCGTTGTTGTTATTTAAACATCAATCTTCAGGTGAATTCGTCCATAAACAGTTACATTGAAGTAGGATCCTGGATCCACGTTCCAGATAGAGGATGCTCCGTGTGGATAATTGGTACAAGTACGTCTTAAAGTTGCTACACATGTCTAACACATCACCATACTAAACGCAATCATTAGTAAACAAGTAATACCGAGGATCGTCGATCCTTTATATCCTGATACATATTTCAAGGATAAACTATCCATAAGACAGTGAAGGATAAAGGATCCTCAGTATAAAATTCATGGCCTAACAGATCGGTGGACCTTTTTCTTTTAGAAGCGACTGACTTAGCTCTGGTAGTTGCAGTCTTGGGCTCGGAACTAGTTGTTGCTTTCAGAGTTTCTTTCTTGATGTCTTGAGGAGTGAGCATACTGTCGATGTCTTCCAGGGAGAACTTGCTAGCAGACTTCTTGGCACCTACGGAAATTCAGTTGATAGATAAGTATTCTATCTAATCTTATTTACTATGAAATTATTATAATAAACTTAGTTGACATATTCGAATCCGAGGAAATCTCACAAAAAGCTTTGACAAAACGGGCTTGAAAAGTTCTAACTTTGGTATCTAGTGCAAGGAACCGTTTTGTTTTCTCTTCTGTGCCAGGTAATTTAGCCAAAGAAGCAAAGTTCTCAACTGCAAACAAAAAGAAGAATTCAGGTTAAGTCAAGTATCAAGGATCCTATCATTTTTAAGGATCCAGGATCCTACCCTTTCTAACCCATTTTGAAGAAAGTTCGTCCCCTCTAGGTATGGAGTCACGTTTCACGAAGAAAAACTGATTTCTCGAGAAGGAATCGTTTAAGGTGACTTTCAAAATCGGATGGGGTTGTCGAGGCTTGGATTTCAAAATGAATCGGGCAGGACCGTGGGTACTAAGGGGGTAAAGATGGGATAGCTCTTGAAGGCTGAAGTCGATTTTCTTCTCTTCAATAATTCTTTCAATAGTGCCGAGGACCCTCCAAATCATAGGCATAGCCTGTATGTAGGATATGCCGGTGGAATCGAATAAGTTTTGTGCGAAAGGGGGAAACGGATAACTGTAGCCGATAAGGAAAGGGCAAGCCGGAAAACACACCAAGTCTTTGAGTATACGTCGCAACGGATGCTGGATTTGTACGGTCGGAATAGGGTTTTGGGCGGAATCAAAGAACGAAACTCATCGACTTCTGGATCCGTGAGTTTGCAGATTTCAATAGAAGGGTTGGCTATGAGGTTTTGTGGCTCCATCTCCTACAACTCAGAGTCATCGGAAGATTGCTCGGAAGGTTTAGAAGGAAGTAAAGAAGATGAAGTGATAGACATTATTATCAAAGAAAATAAGAGAGGAAAGAAAGGATACCTGCCGTGTCGCCTGGATATGTGATTATAAAGAGATATGGGACGACATATATAGGCGGTTATGATTATATCAAGGGCTAAATGATAAATATTTCTGGCGAACCGTCCCATCATCCAATTTTCGCAGAAGATTCAAATTTCAAAATGCCAGCTGTAAAGCATAAACACCCGCCATTTTGGGGGCAATTGTTAGGACTGATATTTTCTCTACTGAGGATATATTATCCTTGAAGATATGTCTGGATCAGTTATCCTCCTGAAGAGCTCCAGAACCATGTCGAAGATTAAGGATCCTCAGAGGTTAGTATTATTAACAACTGTTTCACGTGTGTAGGTTATTATTCAACAGAAGTAACGACTCTATGACTGAGTCCACCTTAAAATTCGCTACTGGAAGCTTCTAGCTTGTGGTCAAGAAACGTTGGAGAAGTTGTGGAAGAGTGGCGGATAATTAGGACTTGCTGTTATATGTATTTTATTTAAAAACATCGAGATATGATCGATTAGGAACTCACTTGTACTCTCACACACACTAGAGCAGAACTAATAACTCTCTCTAAACACTAGCTTACGTTGTAACATCGATCACAATCTCCAAACACTTGTAACCTTTTTTGTGATTAATAAATTGGTGATCGACGAGTTGTCATCACCCGGGGTTTTTTTCTTTTGATCTGAACAAGATCAAAGGGTTTTTCCTCGTACCAAATCACGTTGTTCATTCCATTTTCGTTAATATACTCACTATAATCGTTTTAGCACTATACCTCACTTTACAGATTTGGATACATTATCCTTAGCCGATTTTTATCCAAAACAAGTGGTTTTTGGGTAACGGTAAATGTTAGATGATAAAGACATGGTGGATACGTCGCTTGTACGTCCTATATATAAGTGCCCTTATCAAATTTTTATTTGGAGCATTGCTCTGACTATTAGAAGTTCCATATTATGATAAAATTTTAAATTTTACTTAATATGTTTTTCTTTTAAGTTTAATTATTTTTAACACGATTATGTTTTTATTTTCCTTGATTTCGGTACGATATTCCCAAAAGTAGCATTACATTTAAAATTGCAAATGTTGAATGTATTTATTGGCCTAAAAAGACCCTGTACCCTACGCAATGTAACTTGCTACACTGGTTAAAAATGTATATAACCAGTTATTATCAAATTAATATATACGTAATAAATCAAAACAAAACTCTGTTGAAAAGTAAAACAAATCATTACGTTAAATAAATTAGCAAAATAATTTAATACAAAAGGCTAATTAAAACCCCATAACACGGAGGGCTAAAAGCTATTATTTATATTAAAAAAGTAACTTGATGTAACTATTTCGTCCAAATAAATCTAACAAAACTCATATATTTGAATACAATTTAATTTACCTTTTTATTTTTTATGATACGATAATACTGTTATTTATAGAAGGAAAAACACATTTGAATCTTTCTGACGGAACGTTTGGAGATTAGTCAATTTCAAAAGACATGAACCTATAAAATTTGCATTACTAAAACATGAGTAAAAGTCACTAATTATTATTATTATTATTATTATTATTATTATTATTATTATTATTATTATTATTATTATTAACTCAATACTAACCTAATTACTAGTGGATTCAGAATTATATTCATATGAAGTTGGGCGATATTTTTGAATTATTCAATTTCATACAAACCGATATAAAACCTTTCGGGTTGATTTGACTTGATTCAATTACGTTTTTTAATCGAAATTAGGCTTGGTTAGTTGGATATGGTTATGGTAAGTGGTGAAATCATAAACTTTTAATCAAAAGGTCATAGTATATATGCACATCCACTAAGTTTATTTTTTGTACCCGTCATTGTTTTAATGTATATCTAAGCACATGTGAATGTTAAACAAGCAATGCAGGTGGCTTGGCGGGTAAGGTTGTTATGTTGCAACCCGATCGAATTGGCTTGGCGGGTAAGGTTGTTATGTTGCAACCCGATCGACATAGGCTTGACCGTTTATGGCCGATTTTTAAGGGTTTTCTTTTTTTTTTTAATAAGTAGAATTTTTCAAATAACACCATGAACTTTAATGTAATTTACATTGCTTTTCTTAAACTTTAATATAATTACTTTAAACTCCATAAAAGTTAATAAATTTACTTTTCTTGTTTTTTTTTGGACTTTTTTTTTATTTTAGTTGGGTTCCTTTAAATAAAATACCTTTCTTAAAGAATTCTCAGCCTGTTTCTTAAATTTTTGTGATATGTTTTTGTAAATTATAAAATAGGGTTAAGAGTGGTTAAGAGTGAATGAGATAGAAAACTTAGTGATTTATTTGTAAATTTGGGGAAAAAATTTGCCCTTACATTTTTTAATATTTATTGAAATTGGTTACGAGAATATGAGAGAGAACTTGTAATGATATAGGTTTAAAAAAGTGTTAATTGAGTAGAAAAGAGAAATGTGTTTTTTTTTTAATATTACTATAGAGATGGGGATGAAGATAGACTGGGAATGCTCTTATATCCTTATTTTCATCAATGTTTGAACTCCGCGGTTTAGTTACTCTAATGTCCACAAATTTGATAAATTTACTCATTTTGTTTTTTCCTTGGTTCTTTTTAAGTTCTTTTTAAGTTTTCTTTTTTTCTTTTGGTCCGTTGCCTTTGTAGATTATACCGCATCTGTGATTTTCATATTTTATGTAAGTTAGGAATTTGTGGTAAAAGAATACATACAACATGTAACATTCGTTAATTTTCAAACCCGACTCGTTTTAAATTTTCTGATCTTTGTATGTAGTAAATTATATTTTAAACTTATGATAATAATATTATTCACGTATAGGGGTTGTTTGTGCTATTTAATAATAATAATAATAATGATAAATTATTATTTTTTTCTCTTCAATTTAACGCGGACCGCGCGACCGATTGATATGTGTCTCGTTTCCTTTTCCACCGCGCAGTGCGTGGGGAGAAGCTCTCTCCCACGAGCGGTGTGGTTGACCAGTTTTTTTACGTGTTTTTGATGTTTAAACTCGTTTTGAACACTATTTAACACCACTTTAAACGATTTGGAGCTTTGATCAACATATTTTATTGATAATAAACATCAGTCAACATCCCTTTCATGTTACAACTAATTTTTTATGATTAATTTGGTGTTTTGACTAGTTTTTAATTATACTTAACAAGTTTGACTAATTCAAATCAATTGTAATGTCCCTAGCTCAGCTCCTCTAAAAATAGTGAGCCATTTCACCTCTTCTCACTTTGCCACACCACAATTCATCTAAATTTTCTTGCTCGTCTTGCCAATTTGGAGTATTATTTAAGTTTGACTTTCAAAAATCAAACCGATCAAATTTAAGTCTTCTTCTTTTATCTTTTGTGTCCTTTCCCCGGGTAATTTTATTTTATTTTTTGTACATTATAATCATTTAGGACAACCGTTTAGGGTATGATGCTATGTTGAAATTAACTTAACAATAGTGTCGGTTCATCAAAACGTACTTAGTTCGTTTGCGACTGTTTGGTTAAAGTTTGGATATTTTCATATTCTTAACTCTTAAAATTTGATTTCTTCATCTTCTAATTTCTAAAAATATATCTTACTTATGCCGGAACTAAATTTGGCATAAGTCAAGTTTATTTCTGACCAAAAACTGACTACTTGCTTAAAACTCGATTTTCAACATTTGGGACTGTTTCGGATTTTTCTTGAAACAACCACCTTCTTTAACATAATTAGAACATTTCTCTTTCACAAACTTTTATAAAATACATTAAACTAGACTACCTAAAAGCTATTCTTTTAAACAACTACTCTAATTATAGTGAAATATATATTTTCTTTCAAGTCTTTTAAACTCCAAACTTTGAATCAAATCCATATATTTTACTCATTCTTCCATTTTCTATGAACATCATCTTAGGATTGTTTACTAGGATCCCGTCTCAAACCAAACTCGTCCGGTTCAGCTTGCTTATTTACTTAGTTCGTCTTTCGCTCGCTTAAGTTTATCAAGTGAGTTTCGTAGCCCCCTTTTCTATGTCTACAAATATTTAGGATATAGCACGTCACCAAGTTTTCTCTTACTTCATGTTCTTTGTTTATAAACCAATTCACAATTATGTCATGCATGTCAATAATATTTCATTCATATTGTTTATGATGAGTATACTGAATCACGTGCAATATGTTTTATCGCTTTATGGTTGGTACATCATTAAAGATCAAACATCGAAGCGGGGTGGTTTGACGAGACGTACATGCGCCACTTATACTTCAAGGATGGGGATATCATTATCATTCCCCTATGTTAGGGCATTATTATTGGTTGTATTCCATCTACTTTATGATTTGATGTATATTACATTGTGAGATTTGAATCGACAATCATTTTTATATTTTATATATATATGTGTGTGTGTTTATCAACTTATGAAATTATACCAACATTATTGTTGACAAATTATAATATTTTAAACGTGTTGTAGGTTAAAGTTTACCTGGAGGATTGAAGACTAGATAGTTAGACTTTTAGCATACTTAAAACATATAATGCAATTTTTTTTATATTGTTATTTGATTTATGACAAATTGTATACTTGTGATTTGGTGAAATAAAGTAATTATTATTGTCACTTTAATAGTGTCTACGAGCGATGAGAACAACCTTTAACGTACCGTCCCGACGTATAATCCGTCCAAGGTCAGAGTGTTACACGACACCTACAACACAACCCGACGGGACATCTACTTGCTTTTATCATTTTCGGATCATTTTAATGGTGTAATTTTATTACATTTTGGCCATGTTAAATATGTTTCTTTGAAAGAACATAAATATATATTATAATAATCTTCAACTTCTTTTATTAAAGGTAAATAGGGATATGTGTGATAAAATCAAACTAAGTATCAATTGTAGGTGGGGATAATGGCTTTTGATATGAAGGTGGGCTCCACTTAGGATTTTCATTGAGCTGTTTTCTTTATGCGGTAATTTTACATGAGTTGTTCAGTCACTTTCATGATGCATGCTGTTTGCGGATGATATTGTGTTAATAAAATAGAGTAAAACGAAGTTGAATGAGATACTAGAAAAGTGGCGAGCAACTATAGAGCGCAATGGTCTAAAGATAAGCCGCTCTAAAACTGAGTACCTTCATTATAACTTTAGTGGTGCAAACGAGAAGGATACTCAAATCAATAATGAATGCGTACTTTTACACACAGACTCAATAATTGAGAATCATTTTTCGGAGCAACAGGTAAATATACAATGATATAGCCACCGCGTTTAGGCAGAGAGCAACTTTAAAAGTATTGTATGATAGAATATTCCCAACAAAACTAAAGGAGAAATTTATAGGGTTGTTGTGAGAGACGGCTATGCTATAAATAACACATTGTTGGGCCATCAAGAATACATAAGCAAAAAAGGATGGAGATAGTTGAGATGGTGATGTTGAGGTGGATGCACGGACACATAAGGATGGATAGAATTAGAAATGAAGTTTTTAATGGAAGAAATTAGGGGTAGCGTGTATCTAAGATAAGATAACGGAGTAGACTTGTCTTCCTGTTGTTTGTGAGCGTAGACTCGTCTAGAGTGTTCATAAGCATTTGATTAAACTACATATATATAAATCAAATGAAGTAATAACGAGCATTATAATTATAATACTTGTTAACGAAAGGTACAATTATAATAATAGGAATATCTCATGGACCATTTATGTAAATTAGTTTTGTTGTTATATACTCAGCCTACCTATTTGCTTTTTAGTAGCCAAATTCAACTTCTTCTCCACATCTTTCCCCTCCATATAAAAAGGTTGCAGGTTTGATTTGAAGTTGAATTCTATATTTTAAGCCGAGGAAGCCGGCTAAGGGTGTGTTGTCGGCTGGAAGAAAGAAACCGAAGGTTGCCGACTGCTGGCTTTGCTTGAGCTTGATTTAAGGCTTCAATGGCAATCAACAACGATAAACTTAAAGACGAGCTTTTGGATCGGGTATACCACGAGAACTGTCCGGGTTGCAAAGTGGATCGGGATAAACGCATGCAAACCGGGTTTCCCTACAAACAGCTCGTGTTTGTATGGGTCGTCGTGTTATGTGTTGGTGAGTAACATATATTCTTACAATCTTTATTTAATGATTAATAAGTAATAATAACAATAAGAATTAGTATTTATATTTTATCGACTTTATTTTGAAATTAGTTTGAGCTAATTACATAAAATTAGGAAATTCTATCGATGCTGGTATTCATTTTTCTTGAATCTTCATTATCGGAAATAAACTAAATTCAGGACAAAGTTATTTTAACTTTTGTTTTTTCTGGATTGTATTTTAATACAAAATTTTGGTATTATCGTTTACGATAAAAAAATGTACAATCAATTTGCTTTGATGCTTTAATGTCATTATATTGTTCTTTTGTTTGAAAGAAAGAATGATATAAACATGTTCCGAAATGTACAGGGACCAATCTAGCATTGTTGATGGTATCTCTGAACAAAATTTTTATGCAGATATATTTTTTTTCTTCGTTTTATGTATTGACTATTGACAGACAAATTTTCTTTTAGCTCATGCTACATTTTAACTTCTTTTTTTAGATCTAACATTGAGAATACACATTGTATTTTTATATTTTTCAAACGGTGACAATAATAGGTATACATTTAATATAGCTTTGGTGTGTGAAGTCAAAATATTATTTTATTCATCGTATATTTTATTCTGTATAGGTATACATTTATTATAGATGTGGTGATTGAATGTCAGGAAAAATATAGTGATAGCGATCTAGTTGTCGGGATTTACTAGATATGTATTGATATAAATAGTGTCGGATCATATCATTATACAAAAGAGATTTTTGTTTGAAAAGTGAAAACTATATGGAAAGTTTATGTAACTACCGAAAAGATCTAAATTAAACCATAAGCAAAATAGAGTGTAGATAATATAAATAAATAAGCAGTTTTTAATTTTTTTAGTTCAAAATTATTTGCATTTTTTTAAAGATCGAATAAACGCCTGAGAATTTTATTATCTTTAATTTAATATAGCATGGTAAAAAAATTTCTACTTTGAACTTTTTAATGTTACATAACAATATAACTTGTTGCATAATTATACATGATTATATAACTTGCTATGTAATTATATAAACTTCTGCATCTACTATACTATTAAAACAAGTTTTCTTTCCATAAATAACATGCATTCTTATAATTTTTTACTCATAGAATGATTCATTATTAAATTAAGTTGCATTCAACTTCTAGAATTTATCCTTAACATATATCAAAATTAATTAAATTAAATTAAATTAATCATCGTCACCGACAAGTAATTCTACATATACTTCACCAATTTATATATATATCTTATTATTTGTGTTATTAAATTGTTTTTTATTAGTTGTCATTTTTCTCATTCCGACATATTTATGTAAAATAATCTATTAAATTGATGATTATAATATAAATATATAAGGTATGTTATTAAAGTAATATTAAATTCATTCTTATTATTGTATTTTTTAACACCAGTGTATTATACGAGTTCTAACATAGTGATTATATAAACGGGTACACAATTATATACGAACACATTTTATACCTAAAGAATAATAACACGTGATTACAAAATACATTGAACGTGATTATATAACTAGTACGTGAGTAACTAGTACTTGAGTATGCTACATGGTTTGTAAGTATAAAGTGTTCATAATTTATTGTAGAAACAACAAAAGAAAAGTAAAGAATTGTGTTTACTACTTTTAGAGTTCTAGGTATTAAAATCATTATTATTGTACTCAGTAAATCTCATCAATATCAAAGTTATGTTAGAGTCTGAAGAATGTCAGATGTAGAAAACCTTATCTTTACCACATAGCAATAGAGAGGTGATCTCCGACTCGATAGTAGTTTTGCATCGAGCCTTGAACATAAGACACATAACACTCAACCATAGGCCGATTAGTGCATGCACCCTTGTCTTTTGGCTATCAGCGCCACCACATGATGCGTGATTAACCTTCCGTCACTTTAACATTATTTTCACGAAATTAGTAAAATAACGTCAAAATTAGAACAATTTCACTTTTGCCCGACACACGAAGACCCATACATATATACATTATATGCGCGCTATCACAAATATTTTTTATGTATGAAATGCCTTGTCATATTACCACTTGTACAAAATTTAAAACACAATCTCTAAAGTTTAACACATGATGCTTAAAAATCCTTTTGTACAGCACATAAAAATGTTAATAGTTTAATGAGAAAATTATAGAAGAAGACAAAATGTATTAGCGGTTTATAAAGGTGGAAAATGAGATCTCACCTTGCTTTAAACTTGATTAAAAATTCGACCCATTCCATCCTGTCCAAGAAAAGAGAACATGTTTTCCCATGAATTCAAACATGCAAATCATCTCCTTCCCAAAGAATCCATACAATTTCACGTTTCTTTTCAAAATTATTTGAAAACGTTTCATGCGTACAATCTTTCTGAAATGCCATTAATTGACGATGGTGTCGATATGCAGCTAACATGTTCAATAAAAGCCTGAACCCGATATCCAAAACTTACGTACGTATTCAGTGAACACCAAGCCGCGGTGTATTAAGAAAAAAAAAGATCAATTTACAACACAGAATCATATATTAATTATTTAATATCTAATCTAATGGGTGGTATTAAGAAGCCACTTTTGAAGAAAGTATATGACCAAAGTTGTCCTGGGTGTAATTTGGATGAATATAAAGAGCTGCAAACCGGGTTACCGTTTAAGGAAATGTTGTCTATATGGATTGTAATGCTATGTGTTGGTAAGCAACTATATATCATTCTGCTGCATGCGTCTTATAAACAATTAACAGACTTGATGATTTAATTTAATTTCCAAACCTCACATTGATGCATGTTCATATCTGATATCTATTTCGGTTTTTCCTTTCTCAGCACTACCTATATCATCGCTCTTCCCGTTTCTTTATTTCATGGTAAGTGTGTTCATGTATGTGTATGTGTATACTTTGCTTCTCATTTTCTACAAACTAAGATTTTAATATATTTATTGTAGGTAAAGGATTTTAACGTTGCAGAGAAAGAAGAGGACATTAGTTACTATGCAGGCTTTGTTGGTAACTATTTTTTACCCATTGTGTTTCATTTCTTACTACTTTTTTGTTAAAGTGTTTATAATATAATAATTACAATCTATGAAGGTTCTGCATACATGATTGGAAGGGCACTCACATCTGTCTTCTGGGGAGTAGTGGCGGATCGATATGGTCGAAAGCCAGTTATTCTTATTGGCCTAATAACAGTGTTAGTAACTACTTTAACTTCAAACTGTTTGAAACCATTTTTTATATTTCAGCCTCCTAAAGTTCGTAACTTTCATCTTCTTCAGGGTTGTTTTCAACACACTTTTTGGTTTTAGCGTCAACTATTGGATGGCTATTGCTACAAGGTTTCTTCTTGGCTTTTTAAACGGCTTGCTTGGACCAATAAAGGCATATGCGTGTGAACTTTTCCGGGAAGAACATCAAGCTATAGGATTGTCGTCCGTAAGCAGTGACTCATTTCCCTTTCTTTCTTTTTTCATTCCATAAATGACATCAACTTTATATAAATTTGGCATTTGTTTCAGATTAGTACATCATGGGGCATAGGACTTATCATTGGCCCATCATTGGGTGGTTTCCTTGCACAGGTTTTTAATTCTTATCTCCACTTGTATCTTGATATGCTATAGACGTGTTCGGTGTTCCATATATACCATGTTTCGGTTACATCTTGAAGATTGACTGGAAGAAGGCTGTTTATGTACAATTTACAAATTTATAATTAAGGGATCACAATTCTGGTATCAGTATCATGCAAAAATCTAAATGATATCAATCCCTTGAAATAAACTCAAGATATTTTGAATGTCACATATGAACGCACATACATACACATAATATATAATATGTATATGTGTGCACATATGCGTATGCTGTGAGTAGGCCTGTAAGGGAACAGAACGAACAAGAACGAAACATGTTCGTGTTTGTTCGTTTAACACTTTAACTTCAACTGAACAAATGATAAAAGATTGAACATGAACAATTAAACACATAGGGTTTTATTTTTTGCGCTCGTTAAGAAAATGAACGGGTTCGTGTCAGTTTATGTTCGTTCGTTAGCATATTAAACGAATGGTCCATGAATGTAAGCGAATGAACATAGATGAATAAACATAACTGAGCTAAAAGCAATTGAAAGTAAACGTGGACAACAATATAATGTATAGAGTCTAACAAGTTATTAAAACTAGACCAAGTTGTAACGAGACTAAAAAGTTTAATGAATATGTTAACAAGCGTAAACGAATGAACTTAAAGAACCGTAAACTAACAAACACAAATGAACATAAACGAATGAGCATAATGAATTTATATGATGAACTTAAACGAGCTTTTACAAAAAAAAACGAATGAATGAGACCTGTTCATGCTCGTTCGTTTAACTAAGTGAACTAATTTTTTTTTCTGTTAATGTTCGTTTGTTTATTAAACAAACGAATGTTCGGTTTGTTTACACGCTGACCTAGTTGTGTGTCTAACGGAGATACAAATTTTAGTCATTATATTGCTACATTAATTAGTGAACTCATGATCTATACTTGTATTAATCTGTATTCCTGTTAATGTTTTTTTTTTCTTTTTGTGGTTGTTTTAAATTTAGCCCGCAGAGAATTTTCCGAGTCTAGTATCTCCAGATTCTTTATTCGGCAGGTAAAGCCAACTCTATATTTGCTTCTTGATAATGCTGATTTTATTTCCAAAAATTATTGTTATTTACGCATTTCAATTATGACTTGTGATGTAGATTTCCATATTTGTTGCCTTGCCTTTGCATCTCCGTTTTCTCATTTTTTGTCACCATCGGTGCATTTTGGCTTCCAGTACAGTTTCCTGATCACCTTTTACTTAATTCTTGTTTGATTTCATTTTCTTAACATAAATCTTATACAATATTGTTTTTAAAACTGCAGGAAACGTTACACTTTCATAAGACAGATGAGTTGGAGTCCGCTTGCTGTGTTTCTGATGCTGATGAAAAAAAAGATTCCACGTTTATAAGCCTCCTTAAAAACTGGCCACTGATGTCTTCTGTCATTGTTTATTGCGTGTTTTCACTTCATGACATGGCTTACACAGAGGTGATTTAAAATCTATCTGTTAATTACACGTCACGTGACCTAAAAGATCAAACATGTATAATGGTATCGGTTTTTGTTTTTTCACAGATTTTCTCTTTGTGGGCTGTGAGCCCTAAGAGTTTAGGGGGCCTGAATTATTCTACTGAAGATGTTGGCACAGTTCTATCTATCACAGGTGAAGTTTTAGAATTTAGACGTTAATTTATAATGTTTAGTTTATATTAATCAGAAAAGTCTTGATTTAGGGGTGGGCCTTCTTCTTTTCCAAACTTCATTATATCCAATTGCACAAAGAATATTTGGCCCAATCGGTGTAGCTCGCATCTCAGGAGTAAGCAAATTTTCCTTATATGTCTTCCGTTTGAATTTCTCAAACTTGTTTTTAACAAAATTGCCGTTATTATTATTTTTTCTGTGTCATCATAAATTCTTCTTAGCATATGATAATTATTCTACTTTTGATGCAATTATAGTTTTGCAGAAAGGTTAATGTATTACATAATTTTCAATAGCATGTAGTTTGTTTGACCTTTAGAGTCAAAGGTACCTAACTAAGTTAACACAACTGTATCTTGTGTAGGTTTTGTCTATACCTCTGCTCACATCGTATCCATACATAGCGTTGTTATCAGGCTTCATGCTCACCTTTACGTTAAACACTGCATCGGTCGTGAAGAACGTTTTATCAGTATGATTTTTATGGTTCAAATGTTTAATGCATCAAGTTGTCATCAAACTTTATTTAAACATGCACGTGTATAAATGGTACTTTTACCAGGTGTCTATCATAACTAGCACGTTCATGCTGCAAAATACAGCTGTGGTAACATTATACCTTCTCTTTTTATGCCTTTTCATTGTTTTCAATGTTTTGGAGGCGTTTAAACTATTGATATTATATACAAATGTACATGAATAACAGGAACAACACCAAAGAGGTGCAGCCAATGGGATAGCCATGACTTTGCAGTCAATTTGCAAAGCAATTGGTCCCGCGTGTGGAGGAGCACTGTGAGTACTCATTCGTTTAATAATCTCATATTATATACTACATTCTCAAATTAGACCCAAATTTGCATCAAATAAATCTCACTTGTCTTTATATTTGCAGTTTGTCATGGTCCCAAAAGAGACAAAATGCAACATTTCTTCCTGGTATGTGTTGTTTTATTCTGTTCATTATTCTCTTCACCTGAAAATGCTGAATGTTAAATATAAAGTAACTTTGTTTATATCTTTTATAAATTTCAGGAGACCAGATGATATTTTTCTTCTTGAATGTGATTGAAGGAATTGGAGTTCTACTTACTTTCAAGCCGTTCTTGATCACAAACCATTACTGATTGGAGCACTTGAACCAATATTAATTATATAGATTTGATTCTTCAGGAATCCGAGGACTGTATGTTTTTGGGTGCTCTAGTTGCCAAGGTAACATTTTTAATGTCGACATTATATAAAGTCGACCATAAGGGCCTACTAGCTTTGTGTTGTATTGTATCAATTGTGTTTAGGTCGTGGATGTCATTCATTTTGTGAAGGGGTAAAACAAGTTTAAAGTTTGAAAATCTCAAATCATTTGTATCAAAAGGCACTATTCTTTGTCCATTTCTTTTAAGTTTTAATAACTATTCTTATACTTGGCTTACTTGCAATATCTGCTAATCACACAAGTGATGTATATTTCGACCTTTCTTTTTACAAAATGTAATGCACTAACATGAATATTATGTTAAGATATTAAATTACCAAATATTCCTCTTAGGGAAATCAATCTCAAATATGAGTATTATGTTAATATATTAGAGGAGTTGTTAAGTTTGGTTTGGGTATACTCAGGTTGTATGTCTCTATAAAGGAAATACATTAATACTTTTGAGAGATTTCCTAGATTCACTATTTCATCTTGACAACTCGGGTTGTGAGGGAACCACTTGAACCAGTAAATGTAAATGCTTGGTGCCGGTAGCGGAACTAGGATCTTTACCATGCGCGTAATAGAATTTTCACATTTGTTAGGTACGTAAATCATTCAATTTACTTTCTAGATCTTTTATTGTCATATAAAATTTTGATGAACCTCTGGCGCTTGGTGTAAATTTCTATGATAACATGTTTTTTTAATAGGACGTCTCTTCGTAAAAGAAACGTTACCTTGGGTTAGTGTCTACAATCTATATATATATATATATATATATATATATATATATATATATATATATATATATATATAATGATCCTAAGAGAACCCTTTGCAAATTAAGGATTTTGATAATCATTTTGGACCACTAAAAACACCTTTAAAAAAATTAAAAAAAATCATAAAACAAAAAATAATAAAAATTTTAAAAAAGTAAAAAAACCAATATTCTTATATTCCATTCCGGTTTAATAAACAAAAAATTAAAAAACAAAAAAAAAACGTCGTATTATACACATATGTATAATTTTATATAATCTTTAGTTACGTAATATACACATATGTACAGTATCGTTTATCTTAAATTATACACATGTGTACAAAAAAAACATGTAAATGTACATATATGTATATAGGGGTGGGTTATAAAAAGAAATAGTTTTCTAGAAAGAGTAAAAAGAAATAGTTTTCTAGAAAGAGTAAAAATAGTTTACATGTTTTTATTTTGGGTTTATTTTTACTCTTTCTACAAAACTATGTCTAATAGGGGTGGGTTATTCTTACTTTTTCTACAAAACTATGTCTTTTTATTTTAATACATATGTGTATATGATTTAGCTAAACTGAGGTTTTTTTATGAAACCGGGATGATAAAATAAGAATTTTGGTTTTTTTACTTTTTTGATTTTTGTGTTTTTTTATTTTATGATTTTTTTATTTTGGGTTTTTTGTGGTTTAAAATGGTTCTCATAGTTCTCAATTTCAAAAAAGTTCTCTCATGATCCTGATCCTATATATATATATATATATATATATATATATATATATATAGGTAAAGGTTCAAATACGCTAATAACTTATCGTACATTACTTACGCGACAGTTTTAAACGTCGATTTTAAAAGACACGCAGTGTATATGATTTACCCATATGTGTATATGATTGGGGTGGGTTATTCTTACTCTTTCTACAAAACTATGTCTTTTTATTTTAATACATATGTGTATATGATTTACCCATATATGTATATAGGGGTGGGTTATTCTTACTCTTTCTACAAAACTATGTCTTTTTATTTTAATACATATGTGTATATAATTTAGCTAAACTGAGGTTTTTTTTTATGAAACCGGGATGATAAAATAAGAATTTTTGTTTTTTTACTTTTTTGATTTTTGTGTTTTTTTATTTTACGATTTTTTTATTTTGGGTTTTTTGTGGTTTAAAATGGTTCTCATAGTTCTCAATTTCAAAAAAGTTCTCTCATGATCCTGATCCTATATATATATATATATATATATATATATATATATATATATATATATATATATATATATAGGTAAAGGTTCAAATACGCTAATAACTTATCGTACATTACTTACGCGACAGTTTTAAACGTCGATTTTAAAAGACACGCAGTGGCAAACTTGTAAATAATTTCAATTCGTTTCCATCCTAATTAAACGCTACATCGATTCAACCATCGTCACCGACGCTATTTGCAAACACAATTCAATTAGATTGAACTGAAATTAGCCGTTCGCAGAAACCCATTTGCAAAACTTTTAATACGTTCCATATTTGTTCATATAATATAATCGATTATCAAATTGACTGTCGATTGATGATTTTTTTATGAATAAGAGATTATATAAAGTGATTAATGTTTCATTCATGTTTGTTTACTAAAGGTTCTATGATATGGTAGAACGTATTTATAGAACGTATGAACGGAACGTATAAACAATCTGATTATTAACTTGGGATTATGAATTGTAAATCAGGCTTGATGTGACTGAAGATGGGTTAGTATAAACAGAACGTATAAACATGTAGAACGTAAAAGAAATGAATAAACAAGTAGAACACATAAACAATATGAGCATAACGAATAACCAAGAGCATTTTTTTTTTCATTTTGGTGTTCATTTTAGTCAGAACGTTTAAACTTTTGAGCAGAACGTTTAAACATGAACCCTAATCATAGCTCAATTAAGTGTGTTAATCTGTATTTTCATAATCGCTTGATGATTCTAAAGCCTCTTACACATCCATTCGATTGATTAAATCATCAATTTTTGATCAATTTGAAGATTTTTAATGTTTAGTGACGTTCTATTTCAATTTTGGTTTTTGACTTTTGAGATTTCATAATGTAAGTTGTGATTAAAGTTTAGAAATTGGATGAGATAGATTAAGGAGTTCAGAATTTGGATCGGAATCGATTTTAAATCGATGAATTTGATTGCGAACTACTGTTTGGGTTATTTACGAAACTGCCACAGCGTGAAATTAACATCGACGCTCAAAAAGCTCGCGTACCTAATGTACGATAACTGATTATTGTACGTTAACCTCCCCCCCCCCCCCCCACACACATATATATATATATATAATCAAGAGAAAACTTCTCTTTGAAGAGAGAACTAAAGAACTAATAAAGAAATATTTTTAATTTAATTAAAAAATATATTTTTTTCTTTCATCCTTCTTATATGTTATTATTCCTCACCATAAATATATATATATATATATATATATATATATATATATAAACTCGTTGTAGTGAACAATATATCGACTTTTTTTAATAATGTATATTTGATATGTGCAATAGTACTGTTGAATAGCATACACACAATTGTTTGTATTGTATATGTACGATAGTGTTACTATGGGTTGATTGCACGTCCCCTAACAGCCCTTACAAGAAGGATGGGTTTGTGTGGTTTGAGGAGGCGTTAATTGCTTTCAATACGTTGAAACAAAAATTACTTTTGGCTCCTGTTCTCCGGTTACCAGATTTTTCAAAGACATTCGTTGTCGAGTGCGATGCTTCATCAGCAGGAGTCGGAGCTATTTTGTGTCAAGAAGACCATTCTATTGCCTATTTTAGTAAAGGGTTTTCTCCCTCCAATCGGATCAAATCTACGTACGATCGTGAATTATTAGCCTTGGTCCTAGCCGTTCAAAAATGGAACCATTATTTATTGGGACGCCACTTTCTCATTCGTACTGATCATTATACCTTGAAATTCTTGTTGGAACAACGCATTACTATAACCGAACAACAGCGACTATTACTCAAACTGATGCCTTATGATTTTTCCAAAAGCCATAGGGCTGGGAAAGAGAATCGAGGGGCGGATGCACTCTCACGGAAACCCCATTCAGGTGCGTTGCTAATTCTATCTGTTCCTTATTGTGTTGAAGCTACCGACATCAAAGTGGGACTCCAACAGGATCCCTACACAGCAAATATCATCCAACAACTACATTCTGACCTGCCATCTATTTCTGGGTTTTCTTGGAAAAACCAGCTCTTATTTTACAAAGGGCAGGATGGTCATCCCTGATATGTCCAACCTCAAACTCAAGCTGCTTCACGAGTCTCACAACACTCCAGAGGGTGGACACGACGGTTTTCTAAAGACGTTTAAACGCTTGTCCATTAGGGTATTTGTTCAACAATGTTTGGTCTGCCAACAACAGAAATACAAAAATTATCACCAGCTGGTTTGCTTGAACCCTTACCAATTCTGGCTCAAATATGGGAAGATATATCAATGGATTTTATTGTAGGCCTCCCTATCTCGAACAGGTTTGATACCATTTTAGTGGTGGTGGATCACCTAAGTAAATATGCCCACTTCCTGTGTTTATCTCACCCCTTTACTGCTAAGTATGTAGCTGCGTTATTTTGTAAAGAAAGTTTCCGTCTACACGGTTTTCCTCATTCCATTGTCTCTGACAGGGATGCTATTTTTCTTAGTACCTTTTGGCCGGAACTATTCCGTCTGGGCAAAACCAAGCTGCAATTAAGTACCAGCTACCACCCTCAAACGGATGGACAAACCGAAGTTCTTAATCGATGTCTAGAAGCCTACTTACGTTGTTTTGCTCATGAACAACCAACCAAATGGAGCTCTTATTTAGCATGGACAGAATATTCTTATAATACCGGGTATCACTCTTCCACGGACACCACCCCATTTTCGGTTGTGTATGGCAGAGAGCCTCCCTCTCTTTTGCCATATGTTGCAGATGAAACAAAAAAGAAAAAAAACGCTGAGCTGGAACAACAACTGATCGACTGTGACGATATGTTAAAACTTCTTCGTCTTAATCTTACTAAATCTCAAGATCGCATGCGTAATCAAGCTAATTCAAAACGCCGAGAGTTGACTTTTCAGGTTGGGGACTACGTGTTCCTGAAAATTCAACCTTACCGACAGAAAAGCCTAGCTAAACGTTGTTATGAGAAGCTTTCTCCTCGATTTTTTGGACTTTACCGTGGCAAACGTTCCATTGGACCTGTGGCCTATGAGCTGGAATTACCGAGTGATGCTAAGATTCATCGAGTCTTTCACGTTTCCATGCTTAAAACTGCCCACGGTTCTTTTTCTTCGAATTCAATAGCTCCCTTACCTATTACAAAGGATTAGGAAATTGATATCCAACCTGCTTCTATTATTGATCATCGTTGGGTTGCTGAAGCAGGTCATCCGGTTTTGGAATTATTAGTATCATGGCATCAACGACCTCTCGAAGAAGCTACTTGGGAGACGTACGATTTACTAGCTGAATAATTTCCTTCTTTTCGCATTGAGGACAAGGCGTTTTACCGCGGGGGAACTAATGATACACACCAACCCCTGCAGATGTACACAAGGAAAAGAACCGGGTCAAAGCATCTGATCGGGTCCAATTTAATAGCATCTTTGGGTTATGGATAGACCCATTGGGTTAAAAAACAACACCGGGAAAGTTGAATGTAGCGGAGCGGTTATGACCCATTATTCCAGGAGCAGTTAACTTCAGTTGTCAGATTAATAGCAGGCGTAGTTTCTTTTGTTGTTCTTCAAGTAATTTGTGTTTTTCTTTTTATATTGTACTGGAGACTAGCCCTCTCGAATCAGGCCCATTGTTTCAATTTAATAAATCGTATGCTTAATTTCTAAACCCTAACAATAACGTTTGAGTTACATTTTTAGATAAAAAAAATTTGTCTTACTATTTTCTATTTAGAGCCCGTAAATAATTACTAACAAATACATTTTTTGGGTAAAGCGATGCCAGTGGTAAATAATCTTTATATTTGTAGTGAGTTAAGCCTCACAATAAGGTTGGGTCGGGTTAGCTGAAGTGTCAAAAGGCATATGAGTATAATGGGTTCGGGTCAAAAACGTTTAATTTAAAAGGTATCGATTTTATTATGGTTAATATGATCTTCTCATAAATACACTAAAGTTAGCACGAGAACGTATTAGGGGCAAAATTCTACCACCCATTATATTTGTATGGGAACAGAAAAGGTGACAGCAAGGCGCCTTGGTGTGAACAACTGTGACAGAGACGGTAGTTATAGAGGCAGGGTGTCAAAAAGACCCAAATACCCTTAAGTATCACCCTCGGGTCGCAGAGGAATCCCTCATACACCACCCGCGGGACATATGGATCACCCGCATAACGTGGCAGAAGAAGAACGTCTTTGCACCACACGCGGAAACATCCAGGTACCCTCAGAAGTCATCCGCGGGACAGGACATTTGTCCGCCAAAATGACCGGAAGGTAATGCCAACGGGACAGCTGTCATTAACTACCTACCCTCTAGAAGAATATCCACGTTTGATTACTTGAGGAATACGTGACTCGCCAGCCAATGAGCAAAGGACACCTGCCCAGGTTGTTATAACCGTGCACATGGTCAGGGTATGATCCGTCCTATCATAAGGTGACGCGTGTCCAGGTTGTTACGTCCGTGCACATGGGACGTATAGCTCAACCTATCACAAAGGGACACACGTCCAAATTAAAGTCTTCTAGAAGGAGGACAGCTGGCCCAGTCACCTTCTCTCATCCTTCGGCTATAAATACCTTGTCAACTTACATGAGGTATTCATTCACATTCACTGATATACAATCTCACTGTACTTACTTTGTTTACTTCAGTACCTTCTCTATTAAGAGCTTATACTGATTCTCACGCCGGAGGGTGGTTACGGGAAGACCCCCCCTCTTGTCCTTCCAGTAGCGAGACTCACGATGTCTATTTTGCAGGTTCCGGTCATTGGGCTTTGGGAAGTTGTACTCATATTGTGTCGATTGTTATTGTATCCTACCATGTGGACTCATTAGATCCAGGACCCGTATAGGGGAGTGGATATGTGTATATTCATTGGCGCCATCCGTTTTGGTGTTAGAACTGCATAAGTTTCCGTTGGTTTTTTGGTTCGTTCGAATATGAGTAAACTTCCTGAAGGGCCGACAGGAACTCCTGCACCTGTTTCGAGTGTAACCAACATAGAAGCACCTCTGGGTCTCGCTTCAAATGTTTTTGCACGTATCATAACTCCAGGTCCGTGCCCTTGAGCGACTCATAGCTCCGGGGTCACGAAGTGCTGACGTTACTCCCGGTGGTTTTACCCTAGAAAATGTTACAGCACCAGCCGGTCCCACTCCCACAGATACGGGACGTGTTATAGCACCGGAAGGTTCTACTCTGGGTGACCTCGGACGAATTATGAGGGAAATCCGCCGAAATCGATCAGTATTAGATCTGGAGAATGATTCAGGCGATTCTGATTTGGCGAGGTCTCACCAACGTAATTCCAGATCTAGAGGAGCACTGTCTCCATAAGAGTGGCTCAACGCACAGCAACAAAGTTTGGCAGCTGAATATGAGCGTAGAGTGCGCAACGAACGTTTTCATGCTCGCACTCTGACTTACGAAGAATCTCCCAGGAGATCTCTTTCTCCTCCACCAACAGTAAGAGGACATCAAATACGTCACAGTCAACAAACGGAACAAGAGTTTGGCGAACTACCACGGTTATGCCCTAGTCCTCGTATGGACATGCGGATGCCATCATACTTAGACGAGTTTGATAGTTATGATTCAACTTATCACCCGGGAGACTACAGTCTTTATACCGGTGATAGTAGGATGAGTTCGCGGGCAAGAAGCAGTCATCCGTGAGACGTAGTCTGCCACACTGAATATCATAGCGATTCTGAGGAAGATTTCACTAAACCATATCGCCCGGCAGCCTTTGCTGAAAAGTCGAAGTTTATATCAAGCATTGCTACAGCGCCCTTTCCTGTCAATGCGAAGATACCAACATCAGTGGGTAAATACAATGGCATGACTGATCCAAGTGATCATCTTCAAAACTTTGTGGCGGTAGGTGGTGTGAGCGGATGGACGCTCCCCTATTGGTGTCACATGTTCGCACTGACACTAACAGGGGCAGCGAGAGAATGGTTTGAGAAGTTACCTGACAGTCAAATTTCTAGCTGGGATGACCTGGTGAAAAAATTTTCTCAACAGTTCAGCCAGCAGAAGAAGCATACTCGTGACCAGTCAGAAATATTAGACGTTATCCGTCGGGACAATGAGTCTGTGGAAGATTTCATTACCCGATTTAACGACGAGAGTTTAAACATCGGTGGAATCAACAAGGGCATGCTTCGTGGTGCCTTCCGCAAGAATGTCAGATGCGATGTATTGATCCGCACACTCACAGGAAGGGATGGAATGCCGAAAGAATGGGATGATATTATGTCCGCGGCAAAGTTAAAAGCCCAAACTGAAAAAACTTTGGGGAATAACAATTCAAAACAGAAGCTCAAAGTGGAATTTCAGACTCCGCGACCCAATAAGCAAGCAAAAGGACCAATATGGTCAAGATTTCAGCCGAGTGCGGAAGCATCAAAACCATTCGATGCAAGGTCTCTCATCGGCAATAAAATAAAACAGGACCCTCGAACAAGGGTTCAAACAATTGGACTCCGCTTTCAAAGACTCCCGCTGAAATTCTCACCACAAAGAATGTAAATTTCAGAAAACCACAACCACTCACAAGGAGGTCCTTCCTTGACCCCAAGAAGCATTGTTCATTTCATGCAGACATAGGGCACAACACGAATGAATGTAACGCTTTAAAAAACGAAATAGAGGCGCCTGTGAAGTCTGGGAAACTTGGACATTTAGTGAAAGGTGGAAAACCCCGGGACTGGTAAAGCTCCCATGCTGGACAATCAGGGCCCGTCCAAAAAGCAAGTCAAGGACTTGAACGATCACATGATTCAAGGTGGATATAAGGTGGGAAAAAAGAGAAGAGAGTCCGATGATGAAGAATGGATGAATGAGCCAGTGATTTTTCCACGAGTCAAGGGAGGTCCCAGTAACAAAAACTCCTTGATCATCACTGCCCTTTTCGGTCACTATCACTCCCAATATGTTTTCTTCGATACTGGCAGCACATCTGACATCATGTACGAGCAATGCTTTGAACAACTCGACGAGGAAGATAAGGATAGATTGAAGCCTATTCATGCTCGTGTATCAGGGTTTGGAGGAGAGGTAATGCACCCGCGAGGGGTGATTTCTTTCCTAGTTACTTTAAGTGACGGAACTCATTCAAGGACCGAAGAGGTAGAATTTTTAGTATTTCCAACAACATCAAAGCACGGCATTATCTTAAGGCGAGAAGCGATTGGAGACTTCAATGCTCATCCTTCCATAGTACACGGTGCAGTTGGAATTCCAACTCGTACGAGGGTAGCTATAATTCAAGTCAATCGTCATTGTCATACAACAGAAAGCTTAAAACCCAGCAAGATTCCAAAACAGTCTCAAAGAACTGAAGCGGAAAAATGGGTTTTGAACAAGAAATTCCCTGATCAAACTGTGACAATTGGGCCTGCTATCTCTGAGATAGTTAGGACCTTTCTGAAACAGTTGTTAGTAAAGAATGTAGACGTTTTCGCATGGCAACTCGCAGACATGACTGGTGTCCTGATGTCATAGAAATATACATCTTTTCGGCATCAAATAATCTCTAAAAACTGCAATTTCTATCTAATAACATAGCATAAGAGGCTACTTATCATAATAAAACATAATTTCAGGTGAAACTAAGCCCTAAACAAAGAAACAAGCGAAAAGACGAATAAAAACAGATTAAAACACAAGAAAACAAAGATACACGCCCCCATGCCTCAAGAAACACACCCCCATGCTTCTGAACACAAGAAAAGATAAAATCTGGAAGCAAAAGCACGGGGCCGTGCCTACCAAACACGGGGCCGTGGACGAGAACACAGAAAAGACAAAGAAGAATTAGCACATGTCACTAAAAACCATGGGGCCGTGCCTATCAACCATGGGGCCGTGGCCACCTTTCAGAAAAGACAAAACAAATCTGGCACATGTCATAAAAATGCACGGGGCCGTGCCCATCAAGCACGGGGCCGTGGCTCACACTCCAGATTGACTATAAATAGTGGCTCATGTTGCACTCATTTGGTGTGCCTTGAAAAGAGTTTTATCCAGTTTTCACTTATAAAAACACACACTAACACTCACATTAAAGATCTAGTGAAGAGTTTGAAGGCTTGGAGGTTATCACCATCACCCATCATCATCAACCAACATCATCATCATTAAGAAGGAAGATTCATCTACAATTGGTTAGATTGTTCAAAGTTTAATCATTTATTTGTTATCATCATTCATCTTAATGTTTATCATCATGCTCATTATGAGCTAAACTCCTTTTACCATCTAAAATCTATGAAGAAGCTTTGTTTTACTTGATAATTAATCAAGACATGTGGTGTAGTCTAGTAAAGTACATGGTTATATTAAAATTATCTTTTGATGAGAAATGTTTCACCATCTTAAATCACTAATTCAAAGTTGGTGGTTGTCAATTCTATTGGCAATCGTTCATGATCGATTCATGTTCTTGAAAGATAGAAATACTTTGATACGTTATCGAAACATGGATCCTTATATTGTACTTAGAAATGATGAGATATAAGTTATGATGTATTTCTCTAAACCTTGGTAATCCTAAAATGGCTTTGCCTAGGATATCATGTTAGTTAAAGAAATCATATGTTAACGGAATGTGTAATTATAACCTACATAAATCAACCAAGGGGAGGTTGTGTGATGAACTACAACCACCCGAAGTTGTTAGAATTGGTATATGAGAAATCGAAGTCAATCCTAATATTTCTACTTTACGAAACTAGTTGTCAACTTAAATTGATATCATTGAGATGGCATGACATTAGGAAAGGGTGGACTTTAAAGATATTCCCAAGAAGAGAAGAAGTCTTTAGAGATTGAAACTAAAGCATACTCAATTCTCAGTATGGCTTTACCAGATAATAAATTCCATCAAGTTGGGATTATTAAGATCTGTGCTTCATTATTTCAACATGTTAAAATGAGAAGTATGGGAAACACCGAAGAAAGAAAAAAGGTAATGTTGAAGTTTCAATTTCGAAATTTTAACTTGTTAAAGGGAGAGACAGTAGAAGAAATGACTACAAGGTTTAATCATCTTATCATTGAGATGGTTAAGTTAAAAATGGAACCAGATGAAAATGATAAGATTGACACTGTGAAGAACGCTTTACCTGCTTCATACTCTACTTTCCTTATGGTGTTAAAAGAAAATAATTATTTCAAAAACGAAGATTTGACGGCTTCAGAGTTTATGCAAAAGATTGAAGATAGAGAATATGATTTAAAGTGTCAAAAGTCATCAAAAGAAGCTCAAGATTTGTCTTTCTATGGAGGAAGTATGCCTCTAAGCAGCACTACAGCTCCGATTACTACTTTTCTCACTCAAAATGCAAATGTGGGATCTTCAGCTTGTAGTGATCCAAATGCATGTTTTATGGAATCTTGGTACACTGGAAACACTGGGAGACCTGGTGGATCTTCTTCAAACAACTTCACTCCACCTCCAAACGTGAACATTAAAGAAGCCGAATAGAACTTCTCGTTTCTTTGTGCTTTTATGACTTCGTATGAGAATCTGGTGGGTAGTAAAATTGCAACGAGTGAATTAACCGATGAAGATTATAATCAAGTAGACCCTGATGATTTGGAACTTATGGATCTGAAGTGGAACATGGCAATGATCGTGAGAAAAATGAAGAAATTTATACAAAGAACTGGTAAGGATTTACCAGCGTTGAACAAGAAAATTGGGTTTGATAAGCTGAAAGTCAAGTGCTTTAACTGTCAAGAATTTGGTCATTTCGCGAAAGAGTGTGATAAACCGAAAAAAGAATATAATGGACCGCGAAATTCTGAAAGAAAGGGTGATAATACTGACAAACTGTCTGAAAATCAAGCAAACTTGGCTATGTTTGAGATGCATGAAAGCTTTCAAGATGCAAGTGGGAATGAGTTGTCATCTGACAACGACACTAAATCAGATTCTGATGATTCATGTCATATGCAGCCAACCACATTTGCTTGCATGGCCAAGATCGATGAGGTTAGTTCTTCTTCTTCTTCTAATTCTATTAAGCAGTCTGCTATTGTGCCTTGTGTTGCTTGTGAGAAAAATAAGCCTAAGTTAGAAACTTTGAAAAGACATAATGACAATTTGGTAAAAGAAATTGCTTCACTTAAGGATACCTATAGACAATCATTAGAATCTCAAATGATATCTAGGGAGAAGAAGCATTTGTCTAATAGTAATCATGACCTCAAAGCTAAATTGTCAGTTAAAATGATAATTAATGATAAAAAATTTTAAGAAATCATGTAGCATCAATCCAAGATAACATAACTTGAAAATGAGGTTCTTGAGTTAAAGAATAAGTTGGGCAAATTTAGAAATTCATCATTTTTGCTAAATGAAATTATTGAAGTATCAAGTAAGCAAAAAGATTCTAAGAAAGGTGTAGGTTTTGTAGAAGTACCACCACCATTTCATAATAATTACACTGCAAATCCTTTTGCTGGAAATGAGGAAACTGTTGTTAATGAACCGGTTGTTGAAACAAAATCTACAATTGCTAAAAATGACAATGTGAGTGTTCAATCTTCATCACAAAAACCTCATATTCAAAGCAAACAAATCTTTGTTGAAAATAATGTTTAGAAAGTAATCGTTGAGGATGCATTTAAACCTGATGTTGTACACAAAAATTAGGACATTCCACGTTCGAATAACATTTTATGTGAACCTCATGAATTTGAGGAAGCCGTGTACGGTTCAAATATAACTCAAGTGAAAAATGAGAAACCAGTTAAGGTTAAAGCAAAGAAATCAGAAAAACCAAAGATTTCTGATGAGGACTTGATGCGATTTGTCAATCCTCCTGCTTCAAATTCTACAACCGGTAGAGTGTTTAAGCTAAAAGGAATTAGCAAAGTTTTCACTGAGAAATACATTCCGCTTAATCTAATCAAGCCTAAGTTGATTGAAAGAGTCTTTCAAAATGAAACTTCGAAGATTCAAAATCTTGAACAAGAATTTGTGAAATCCAATGTTGTGGATCCTTTAGTAAATGCAAAACAATTGTTAAAATCTGCTAAAGAGGTTCAGTTTGTAAAATCTCATGGAACTTACTCATTGCAAAGTTTTTCAAATTGTTCAAATCTGGATTTCTATATGAAAAGGAAATCTGTGATGTTTGATGACTTGGATAATGGTCCAATTGCTGGAGTTTATCATCAACGTTCAGTTGAACAAGTTTTTGCTCCACCACAACGTGAACATGTTGATATGAGAACTTTCTTTATCTGTGGTGAACATGGTCGCGTGGTCAGAAACTGTGGCTTGAAGAAATCTTAAAATCTTCATCCTTCTATCAAGGAACAAGCTTAACCCGTTCCTGTGATAACGGAGATTTTGAAAAGACCAATGTCTTTCGATGATGAAACTAACATTATGTTTTCTGATGTGAATCCTCGAAAAGTGGTTCATGTTAATAAAAAATCAGTTAATGCAAAATCCAAATTTGTTCCAACTGAGCCTATTTGTAAGAATGTGAATACAAATGTCGTTCAAGCTGCCAATTTAAGACGAAAGTCTAAAAGGCCTTTGACTTATTCACAAGTTGCTGAACAACATTTGAATTATGTTAATTTTGATTCAACATGTGAAACTCAAAGGTGCCCAAGACTGAGGCCTGAACTGCCTTTTTGAACTGATCACTTTATCTTTGTTTGTAGGGTTCATCCAAGACTGTGTCTGGTGAAAACTGAATCATGGGCAGTGGACGCTCTCGTCATATTACCGGCAATATCAATCTTCTAAAAAATGTCAAAAATATTCAAGAAGGGTATGTGGCTTTTGCGGGAAATAAGGGTGGTATGATAACGCAAGAAGGTGATGTTTCAAATGGTCATATTACGTTTGAAAATGTCAACTATTGTAACAAAGTTGATCATAACTTATTGAGTGTGTTTTGTGACAAGAAGTACACTACCATATTTAATAATAAGGAATGCATAATACTAAAACCGGGATATGTCATTCAAGAGGATATGGTTGTCATGCGATCCCTCGATCGAATGATATTTATGTGTTGAACATGAGTTCTAAGGTATCTACTTCTGTCGAGACGTGTTTCGTTTCTAAGGCAACTAAAAAGGACACGATTCTGTGGCACAGAAGGATGGGTCATATTCATGTTCGAAAGATGATTTATTTAATGGCTAATGACTTGGTCGAAGGTGTTTCCTTGAAACATTTTAAGTTAAATGACCATTGTATTGCTTGCAAGAAAGGCAAACAGAAGAAAAAGTCACACCCATCTAAGTTAATCAATACCATCGACACTCCACTGGAACGACTTCATATGGATTTGTTCGGTCCTGTGAATAGTGCGAGTATTGTTGGTGATTGGTACTATTTAGTTGTCACTGATGACTACTCAAGATATTCGTGGGTTTAATTTATGAGCTCATAATATCAAACACCCATTCTAATTCAAAATCTAATCACTAAGATCGAATCACTGTATAAATTAAAGGTGAGACGTATTCGAAGTGATAATGGTACAAAGTTCAAAAACAATGTTTTAGATTTCTTTTGTATTCAGAAAGGAATTCATCGAGAATACAGTGCTCCTTATGTACCTTAACAGAATGGTGTGGTAGAAAGAAAGAATAGAACATTGATTGAAACGGCTCGAACGATGCTTGCAGATTCTAAGCTTCCGTTTTAATTCTGGAACGAGGCTGTGAGTACTGCTTGTTACACGCTTAATCAGGTTTTGACTGTGAAGAAGCTTCAAAAGACTAGTTATGAACTTCTGAACAAGAGAAATCCTAACTTAAAGTACTTGGAACCATTCGAGTGTCCTTGTACTATGTTGAAAAGAGATGCGGGAAAATTTGAAGAGAAGGCAATTGAAGGTTATTTCTTAGGTTACGCATCACCTAAGAAACGGGTATTTAATTTTACTTCGGGTTGTGTTGAGGAGTGGTACCATGTTGATTGCCAAAGGTATACCACACCTCCTCAAGGAAAAGGACCTGACTGGATGTTCGATTATGAGGATTTATTTAATTCGTTCACTAAATTAACCGAGCAACCAGATGAAGACTTGGTGCGTGCTTATTTTGAAGATCAATTCTTACCTCCAAGATCTTTTGGTTCTGTTTATGTTGATGCTTCACAAGATGATAATCCTGATACGTCTGTTGTGATTTCGATCTCCTCTGATAATGGTCATTTTGTTGATTCCTCCTCAGCTCCTCTTCCTGAAACACATGAGATTGGTGAATCATCTCATGATGCTGAGGAGAATATAACTAATTTATCTGAAAATGTTGTTGTGTCTGAGAATCCAACTCTTCAGATTCATTCATGTCATCCTCAGGACAACATCATTGGTGATCTTGATGTAGGTGTGCAAACACGTCATCAAATTGCTAATTCTACTGATTCTATTTTATGTGCGTACGCTGATATGCATTCTTCGGAAATCATGAATCTCGCAAAAAACACTTGCTTTCTATCTCAAGTAGAACCAACAAATGTTCGTATGGCTCTCGCTGATTCATCTTGGGTAGAAGCAATGCAGGAAGAATTGCAACAGTTTCATCTACTGGGTGTACGGGATCTTATTGATAAACCGGTTAGAGTTAAGAAACCAATTCCTTCGAAATGGTTATTTAAGTGTAAAAAGGATGATCGTGGTGTGATCGTCAGAAACAAAGAAAGACTTGTTGTTTAGGGCTTTCATCAGCAAGAAGGCATAGATTACACTGAAGTTTATGCTCCTGTCGCCCGATTGGAAGCTATACGAATTTTCTTGGCCTATGCTGCTTTCAAGAACATCAAAAGTTTATCATATGGATGTAGAGAGCGCGTTTCTTAATGGGGAATTGCATGAAGAAGTGTTTGTTTTGCAGCATCCTGGTTTTGAAGATCCAGATTATTCGGACCGAGTTTACGGATTAAACAAGGCCCTGTATGGTCTACATCAAGCCCCGAGAGCTTGGTATGGCACTCTTGCTGACCATCTTACTGATAATGGCTTCAAGCGAGGAACTGTCGACTGCACTCTATTTTATAAGAATATTGGTGATGATCTGCTCCTTGTCCAAATTTATGTTGATGACATCATTTTTGGTTTAACAAACGACAAGCTGTGTAAGGATTTGAGAAATCAATGCAAATGAGGTTTGAAATGAGCTCGATGGGGGAGATGAATTTCTTCTTAGGGTTGCAGGTTCATCAGTCTAATAAGGTAATCTTTATTCATCAGACGAAATATGTGAACGATGTCTTGAGCCGATTCAAGATAACTGCCGGAAAAATCCCTTCTACGCCTCTTCCCGTGGGTCACAATTTGTTACAGGATGAATTGGAGGATACCGTTGATCCTACCTTTTATCGTGCTATGATTGGTTCATTAATGTACTTAACTGCTTCTCGACCTGACATAATGTTTGCAGTTTGTTTGTGTGCTAGGTACCAATCAAGTCCAGAGTGACTCACCTGGTGGCGGTTAAACGTATACTTCAATATATGAGGGGTAATCCTGACATCGGGTTATGTATCCCAAGGACGATAACTTTGAACTCACTGCATTTTCCGATTCTGATTATGGATGATGCAAGATCAATTTCAAATTAACTACGGCGGGTTGTCAATTTTTAGGAAGTCATCTTGTTTCTTGCCAGTGTAAGAAGCAGACAACGGTCTCCATTTCAACTGCTGAAGCAGAATACGCGGCAGTCTCGAGTTGCTGTTCACAGGATTTATGGATCCAACAGCATCTGCGCGACTACGGTTTGAAGTTTCTTACTACT